>NC_037677.1:34933746-35024435 GCF_003255815.1 Theropithecus gelada
AAAAAAAAAAAAAAAAAAAGAAATTGCCACACTGTCTTTCAAAGTAGCTGTACCATTTTGCATTCCCACAAGCAGTGAATGAACATTCCTGTTGCTCCATATCTTCTCCAGCATTTGATGTCAGTGCATAAATTTCAGCCATTCAAGTGAATAATCCAGGGGATAGACCAACTAGACATAGCTGGATGTCAAACAATGTCATCAGGACTCTGTCTTGCTCTTTCTGTCTCTTGGCTTTTCTTTCCCCTGGGCCAGCTCCAGTCTCCTGCAGGGATTCACTTTATGGTGTCTCTCACTGGCTCTAGGAATACATGCCCGCAACTCCAAGTTCAGCATAGAGAGAATACCTCTTTCTAGCACAAGTTGTAGGACTTGAATTATGTATCTATCCCTAAAACAATCCTTGTGGTCTGGGAAATGAAATATTTTCCATTTATTCACTCACTCGCTCATTCATTCATTCATTCATCATGAACACCTACTATATGCCAGGCAGTCATGATGACTGGTCAGGCCCAAGTCACACATTCCAGGGGTAAAATTAGTCCTCTACCCAACCCATGGACTGAGAGCTGAGGCAGTAAGTTTCCCCAAGGTGCTGTTTTCAGAAGAAAGCTGGATGGATCATGGATGTCAGGCAGGTACAAATACCTTGTCCTCCAACTGCAACTGTGGAGTCTGTCCCCAGCGCCTGCCGTACTCATTGAGTGGGGATAGTTCTATGTATCAGTTCAATTTCCCATTTCTGGATCATTCCAATTTCTCCAAACTCAGCAGTTGGCTGGGCCCTTTCTGGTCAGATCCCAAGGTAGGACGCCATGGCAGGTTAGCACTCCTGTCATTGAGAGGTGGAGGCTGCTTCTCCTCCCTTTGAATCTGGGCCACCCTGTGATCGCTTTACACGATGGGGTGTGTACGATGAATGTTGTTCTACTTCTGGACCTACCCTTTAAGAGGACTGGCAGGTTTTACCTTCACGTTTTAGAAGCCACTTGCCATGTTAGAAGTATGAATATCCTGAGACCACCAAGCTGGGAAAAGTGTAAACCACAAGGCTCCAGGTACGTGGAGGAGGAAGCCATGGTGAAAGGCTCCCCTTCAACCCAAGCTACCCCAGCTGATGCACATGCATGAGAGTCAGATAGCCCAGCTGAGTCCTTTCCGAATTCCTGACCCACAAAATTATGAGCAAAATAAATTCATTGCCTTAAACTGCTGGTTTTGGGGTTGCTTGTTATACAGCAACAATGTCCAGAACAGACGGCAACTAGTGTTACAATATAATCAATGGAAACGTAGCACACCAACCCAAAGGGCCCAATCCATGTGTTAGGGGTAATGTGCGGATACCTTACCTTCCCGAGGCCTACAGGCAGTCCCACAGGTGCTGCCGACCTCATTTTGCATTCACTCCTCTAACCTCCTTTTTCAGGTGGCGTGTGACACGCTTCAGGATGCCCAGAAATAGGTTACTGCTGGGAATCCTAAGGGAATCTTTCGGAGTTGAAAGGATCCCGAGAGACCATCTCATTTTAGAGCTAAGATTTAAAGAGCCCTAAGGAGGTTCAGGGCTTAGGCTGAGGTCAGGAGGAAGCCCGGCCCGCACCTCAAGACAGCCATCAGTTACACCACTTTCTAGTCAATAACTGATTCTCTAGATAAGTGGATGAGCTCCGTGGTGACCTGGATAGTGCCTCGTTTTCTCTGAACTATACCTTATCTTTTCCCTAACTCCCACTGCTAACAGATTTGCTGTTCTGATAGCTACATCTTATCTCATTTAAGACTAAGATAACCTGCACCCTGGTGTCACACGTGGATTTGGGTTCCAATCCAGTCATTTATTACCTTTGGGGTGTTGGGCGAGTCACTTCGCTTTTTGGAATTCAAGCTTCCTTTGCTGCAGAATGGGGAAATCTTCCTCCCCTCCCTGCCTGCTGCACATTTGTACGTGTAAATATAGTAAATTCTAACGAGACCATGTGTGTAAATTGGTCCTCACAGTGCTGGCACATGGGAAATACTCTACGGTGGTGGCATTAGCGGCTGCAGTGTCGGTGGAACGAAACGCCTAGAGACCGAGCTTTTATTCATGAATACATGTTGTTCCAAGATGTTCAGGACATTTTATAACATCGTCACCAGTCGGGGGATAAACTGCATTTTCAGATGGAAAAAAAAATGAACTGAGGCACAGTGCTGGTGGCTGGTCCAAGTTTAGCCAACGAAGTAGAGAGATTGACACAGAGAGAGAGAGAGAGAGAGAGGGAGAGAGAGCACAGCACTGCATGGGCTGGGGCAGCCTGGGAAACGTTTTCAGGGGAACCTCTTGGTTGGGGAAGATAAGTTTTTCTTAGGGCGTTTCCCTGTGAAAATAAAATGCTTTCTTTTTTGTTTGTTTGTTTGTTTTGGAGGCCGAGTCTCTCTCTGTCGCCCAGGCTGGAGTGCGGCAGGATCCCGGCTCGCTGCAACCTCCACCTCCCAGGTTCAAGCAATTCTTCTGCCTCAGCCTCCCAAGTAGCCAGGATTACAGGTGCCTGCCACCACGTCCGGCTAATTTTTTGTATTTTCAGTAGACACAGGGTCTCACCGTGTTGCCCAGGCTGGTCCCCAACTCCTGAGCTCAGGTAATCCGCCCACCTCGACCTCCCGAAGTGCTCCCATGAGTCACTGCGCCTGGCCTAAAATGTTTTTTCTATAGAGAGGAAATGCTTTTTTCCCTTCTTCTCCCCTCTCCACTCCTCTCTTTCTCTCTCACTTCCCTTTTCTCCCCATATCATCCTAACTCCCCCTCTGTAATATATGAATACAAGAGAAGCCCTACAAGCCCAACAAAAGAGCCTACTGTGAGGCAGAGATGAGGGAGTCTCTCTGTTTTTTCTCAGAGCCCTGACAAGATCTCTGGCCTCATGGTGCTCCGAGAAATCCTCTTAGCTCCCTTGTTTTTGCTTCCTTCATTTCTCCTTCCCTTTTCCTTGTCTGTCTCTGGGCTCTCAAGGCTTCATACTCCCCGCCTTCCTCAGGCAGTGAGGTCTGGTGTGTGGCCTTTCCCCAGACTGCCAACAAGGCTGCCTGGTGTCGGCTTGCTATCTGAGTGCTGGGAGACAACATTATCAAGGCTTCAGTGGGTCTCTCTACAGCTCTAAACCACAGCATTCAACTGCTGTTCTGTGGGCACGATTTCACATCGCAGTCATTGAGAGTCTATTTTTAGATGACCCTTCAAAATTCTAGCGTTGAATGTGCTGAAATAACATTGCATGCTTGTGATTGGACATGAATCCCAGGAATATTTACCCCTGGCCAGAGTTAAAGTAACTTTTTGGAAATGATCAGTTAATGATTTATGATGTGTATACTTAGTGAAGGTTTTTCATGGATCTTGGACTCAGAAAATAGCATTGATTTATAGGACCAGTGAAGGAGACTGAGTGATAATGTGTTTTTTTCTTGTTTTTAATTTTTGGTAATGGACTTACTGTTCTTATATAAAGTAGTATTCACTTTAGTGCAATAGGATGAAGAGTACATCAAGGATAGAGTCTTAATTGTGAGTCTGTAAGAAAGCCATCCCAAACAGATTGGCTCGTCCCTTAGATTGGGGTGAACTACTCAAATCACCAGAGGTCTGCTATAAATAGGCTGACAAGTTGATGTTAACATATCGTGTCTTTTAACTTTCATAAGTAATGCAGCAGAATATGAATTTTGGATTCTACCTGTGTTTTTCTTCAGTTCTGCCTCTCTCCTGACATGTGACTTTGGTCTAATCACTTCCTGTCTACGAGCTTGTGTCTTGAAAACTAGAGAACAAACTGGAGATCTCTCAGTTCCCTTTCAGCTTGTCCAGTTTAAGGCTGGCTGCTGTAATATATTCTGGAGCTACATCCTGTTTTAGAAGCTTTGCCACACAGGGGGATTGCTGTCTTTGAGGACTTCCATCTTTTTTATCTGCTCCTGAGAGGTGAAGCCAGCTGGGCTTCTAGGTGGGATGAGGACTTGGAGAACTTTTCTGTCTAGCTAGAGGATTGTAAATGCACCAATCAGCGTTCTGTGTCTAGCTAGAGGATTGTAAATGCACCAATCAGCACTCTGTAAAATAGACCAATCAGCACTCTGTAAAATGGACCAATCAGCAGGACATGGGCCGGCCAAATAAGGGAATAAAAGCTGGCCACCCAAGCTAGCAGCGGCAACCCATTCTGGCCCCCTTCCACACTGTGGAAGCTTTGTTCTTTTGCTCTTCACAATAAATCTTGCTGCTACTCACTCTTTGGATCCGCACCATCTTTGAGAGGTGTAACACTCACTGAGAGGGTCTGCAGCTTCATTCCTGAAGTCAGCAAGGCCACAAATCCACCGGGAGGAACAAACAACTCCAGACGCACCATCTTTAAGAGCTGTAACACTCACCGTGAGGTCCGCAGCCTCATTCTTGAAATCAGCAAGACCAAGAACCCACCAGAAGGAAGAAACTGCAGACACACTCTCTCCCCTTCTTCTTTTTCCCTTTTCCCAGGCACCATAGATAAAACCTCTCATGATATTTTATTGCATTTAACCTCTAATCATTCCCTACCTTCCTCTTAGGTTTCTTGTAATAATAAAACATAATAGATATATAATAGCCCTTTGGGACATTTTAGTAAGGTAGAAATGTAGTAATGTCATTAGGAAATGTAGTCATGCTAACCCCAAATCTTAGGTGTGACCATGGCTACATTTCCTAGAGATGAACTGTAGACCCCACTTAGTAAAGCTGGACAATCACAGATCCCTGGGAGTTGACTATGAAAGGCTTTCCAGTGTATGCCCTGGCTCAGAGAGGACTGACAGAACTCCAGCTACCCTTCTGCTCTAAATTCTATGAAAAGGAGTTTTCTCTTTCATTGGACTGAACAGTGCAGTCCAATGCTTTATTCCCTTGTAATTGGAGAATTTTTCCTATAGTCATTCTAAAGCATACTATCTTTTGCCCCAAATTTTCTTGCTTATCTGTTAATGAGGCATTTAACCAAAATGAACCTGAAACCAAAGTGTCATCTCCTTCCTCTACTGGTCAGACAGACATCCTGAGGAATCATCTTGGAGGCCCCAGTTGGCTTTCAGCAAAGGCCACCCCAAAATAGCTCCAACAGATGAGTATCCACCATGGCTGTCAAATCTTTTGGCTTCCCGGGGCCACATTGAGAGAAGAATTGTCTTGGGCCACACATAAAATTTACTAACATGAATGATAGCTGATGGGCTAAGAAAAAAAAAAAAATTGCAAACAATCTCATAATGTTTTAAGAAAGTTTATGAGTTTGTGTTGGGCTGCCTTGAAAGCTGTCCTGGTCCCCATGTGGCGTAGGGCCATCGGTTGGACGTGCTTGATCTATCCTATCACGAAAGGCCATTGGCTCTTGAGGAATAAATTCTACTTATTTTATCTGCCAGAATGGACAGGACCTCAGAATGAACACCAAACTATAACCTACTTTTGCAAGAGAAGCCTGGAGACAGCAGGTGGATGACATCTTGCTGGACACCTGCAAGTGTGGCAGTTGATGCAGGCTGGCTCGAGACTCACTCTGCTGACTTGGCAGATTCGGCTGGAGCAGATGGGCTTCTATGTGCCAGGGGAGGAGATTGCGTGTATCAATTTGTTTTCTTCAAAGGATTTATACAACTGTGTCCACTGCATTTCACTACCAAGGTACTTGACAAATGAACAATTTAAAAGCACAAAGCTGGAAAGTAATGCCAGGATCAATGGAACATTTATAGACCCAAATTGTCACTCCGCTTGAGCAATGGAGACGTGTCCTAGCTTCTGGAGCACGGGTCCTGCTCATTCTTAGTAATCACTGGTACAATTCAAAGGTGTCCAGTCTTTTGGCTTCCCTGGGCCACATTGGAAGAAGAAGAATTATCTTGGGCCACACATAAAATACACTAACACTAACGATAGCTAATGAGCTAAAACAAACAAACAAACAAACAAAAAACCCAAAAAACAAAAACCTCACAAAAAGATTTCATTATATTTAGGAAAGTTTGGGAATTTGTGTTGGGCCACCTTCAAAGCCGCAGCGTGGCCTGTGGGCTGCAGGTTGGACAAGCTTGATTTAGTAGATGTTTCCAACTTCCTGTAGGTCAGGATAGGCCAATGTATGGGAAATATAATTGGGTTGCAGTTGGTGCAGGACAGTTCTGGTGTGGATGAGTGTGCTACTCATTATCATGGAAACCATGTACTTTTCCCCCAGTGGCTTATTAAGCCATGATGCAATGGATCTTTGATTCAGTGTGTGGCAGGACATTTATTTCCCTTGTTATCGAAACATTGTAATCTCATTACAAATTGATTGGCATTGTTTTCAGAACAAGAAGTGGTATTTTGTTTTTTAAAGGAAGTCCAAATGTGTGAGCTTAAACAAATCTAGTCCCAAGTTGACGTAGGTGCTTTTAGCCGCCCACTTATTAATTCAGTGGCTCAAGGGTTGAACACGTTGGTTTGGTACCCATTCTCCTCCCAAAGTCCTCTCTAAATACCAGGTGCCCAGAAACTCTTTTCAAGGACATTCGTTGAAAATACTTCCAAAGGTTTTATGCAGTTAATATGGCCAACTTAAAAACCTCTTCAGAGAGAAAATGTGGAGAGGCAGTGTGGTTTGCTGAGAAGTATATGGGGTCTGGAATCAGACAGACTTGGACTTGAGTCTTGGCTATTTACTCACTGTCTGATCTTGAGCAAGTTGCACAGTCTCTTTGAGCTGCCAATTTCTCCTTGTTAAATGGAAATGATAAAACCTGCCTCTCAGGCTTGTGAGAGAAATAAGTTAGACAATAGGAGCTGAATTAACCACAGTTTACCTTATCATTATTTTGGACGACCTTTCTCCAGTGCTGAGGGTATTTATTCTAATATTTAAGAGCCCCCTGATATATCATTTGCCAGTATAATTTCCTGATTGAGACGGACAGACTGGTGTCACTCTATCCTGCATTTAGGAACTAGTTTAACATCATGGGTAAAACAAGCCTATCTTGCTGGATATCATTTCTACTTAACATCATTTTAGTCAGGTTTGTATGAAACTTGATGGCATTTTGTTAACAAAAGATCTCAGTGATCTTTGCATGTTGCTAACAAAATTGAAATAAAATGTGATCTCTGTTGATGCAAAATTGAATCAGATACATTAGATAGGTGAGGTTGATTGCATGTACTACAGCTTATATTCTTTTCCGTGACAGAAGTTATAGTGACAGCCAAGAAAGTTCAAATGCTGTATGCAATTTGAATAATGTATTTGGTTTCTGAATACCTAATACCTTATCGTATACAAAATATGCTATATATTATTATGTATAATGTGTTCTATAGACTACATTGTATCTAATAATTATTAGATATATATTATATAATATATAGATATATAATACATAATATATTAGATATAATGTATTAGATATAATATATATCTTATATATAAGATATAGTATATATTAGATGTAATATATATTAGATATAATATAATATATATTAGATGTACTATATAATATATATTAGATATAATATATTAGAACATATTATATATTAAAATACATATATTAGATATAACATATTAGATAAAATATATATTAGATATAATATATTAGATATATTAGATAAAATACATGTATTAGATACAATATATAATTATTAGATGCACTATAATATATTCTATAGAATATATTATTTTGTTATATATTTAACGATGTTATTAAAGAATATTGTTAATTATGTGATATTATTACTATACATGCCTTCTAAATATTTGTACTTTGCACTCAGACATTCTATGTTTCCATCAGCAAGAATTCTATTGTGGATTAACTATGTCAATTACAATATAGAATATCAAGTGTCTTCTAGTTTCATATTTAGAATACCTTACATTGATATAGCAGTTCACAGTTTAGAAATACTTTTACATACATTTGCTTCTCAAAACAGCACTCTAAAATAGTCCAGGCAGATATAGTTATTTCCATTTGAAGATAAGGCTACTTACTGGGGAGCCAGGAAATGAAATGGCATCTAGTAAATGGCCAAGCCACCATTAAAAACAGCTCTTGGAACTCCTGGACCAATCAATATTTTCCCACCACACAGCACTGCCTCCCTGACAAGTTGATTAATTGCTGATCTTTGGGAGAGACTGGTTTATAGAGTGGAGAAATAGGTCTACTTCATGTCCTCATGCTTGCTTGCAGGTTTGGAATTAGTCGATACCTGCTGAACGATGATGTCTGTGCAGAGAGATAGCTGTTGTAAGAAAATGAACGCAGAAGATCAGTAGTGTGATTGAGGTGGTATAGAGAGCAGTTAGGTCATTATCTACTTCACCATAGAAACTGGGGCACTTCCGAGATTGCAAAGTGTTGTTATTAATAATTACTTTGGGACCACAGGTGGAAATTTTTACTTTTCCAGGGGAAGCAGATGTTCGGTCATCTCAAAAACAGTAACATTACAGGAGGGCAAATGGTGAAAGCAGAGAAGTACCATCCTGCACTGCTTAACAATGGGCATCTGTTCCAAGAAATGCATCGTTAGGTGATTTTATCATTGTGTGAACATCATAGAGTGTACTCACATAAACCTAGATGGTGTAGCCCAGTGCACACCTGGGCTAGATGCTGTAGCCTGTTGTTCCTAGACTGCAAACCTGTACAGCATGTGATGGTGCTGAATACTGGAGGCAGCTGTAACACAATGACATTTGTGTATCTAAACATAGAAAAGGTACAGTAAAAATACAGTATGATACTCCTATGGGATCACTGTCGTATATGAGGTCTGTTGTTGATCCAAGTGTCGTTATGCAGTACATGACTGTGCATGCATTGAGAGATTTAAAAAGCTTCTTGTAAACTCATTGATTGATTGATGATTTTTTGAGATGGAGTCTTGCCCTGTTAGCCAGGCTGGAGTGCAGTGGCGCAATCTCGGCTCACTGCAATCTTCGTCTCCTGGGTTCAAGCAATTCTCCTGCCTCAGCCTCCCAAGTAGCTGAGATTACAGGCACACACCACCACATCTGGCTAATTTTTGTATTTTTAGTAAAGACGGAGTTTCACCATGTTGGCCAGGCTGGTCTCAAACTCCTGACCTCAGGTGATCCATCTGCCTCAGCCTCCCAAACTACTGGGATTAAAGGCATGAGCCACCGCGCCTGGCCTTAAAGTCATTGATTTAATCCCGCTCCCTCACTGGACTGAGAGCTCCACAGAGCAAGCACCTTTTCTGTCTTATTTTTTTAGTACCTGACACCTTTTTAGTATTGACACCTAGGTGCTCAATAAATGGACCAATGGATTGTTGGATATTTGGGTACCATTATCCAAATTTTGGATTTTGTTTAAGACACACCGAAGTGAGTAGGTTCAAAACAAAGCCTGTAATATCCGCCTGTGCCACTAAACCCTCTCCCTGATTCCAGTCATGGTGACAGCACCCCTCTGCCAGTTCTCAAGCCAGAAACCAGGTAGTCAGCTTTGATGTTCTGCCTCCACTCCCTAACCCCTAAAGTCAGCTCTGCTCCCTGCATCTCTAAAATCTGTCCATTCTCCATGCTGCTACTGGTGTGGTCTAGGTGGGTGACCAACTGTCTTGGTTTGCCCGGGACTGAGGAGTTACCCAGGACATAGGACTTTCAGTGCTAAAATAAGAACATTCCTGGGCAAACTGGGGAGGCTGGTCACCATAGATCTAGGTCACATAATTTTTCGCCTGGTCTACTGCAGTAGCCTCTGCACAATCTGCTTTCTCACCTATAATCCATTCCTGCACTGTTGCCAGAAAAATCTTTGTAAACATGAACCAGATCATGCCATTGGTGAAAATCCTTCAAGGACTCTATAAATCTTCAACACACCACCTGGTCAATCAGGTTTCCATTCATCCCCCAACCTCATCTCTGCATTCTCTCAGCTCTGCTGGTTCCCCAAACACATCATATCCTCTACCTTCCCTCACTGGGCTTCATAATGTTCTTACTCCTGTGTGAATTGCCCCGATGCCTTTATCTGCCTACAAATCCAATTCTAGCCTTTAAATCCCAGCCCAAGAATACCATCTCAGGCAAGAGTTGGGTCAGGGCACCTTCACCGTAGATCAGTGGTTCTCGCCTTTGGTTTCACATTAAACTCACCTGGGAGAACTTAAAAAAATTCCGATGCCCGGCCGGGCGCGGTGGCTCAAGCCTGTAATCCCAGTACTTTGGGAGGCCGAGACGGGCGGATCACGAGGTCAGGAGATCGAGACCATCCTGGCTAACAGAGTGAAACCCCGTCTCTATTAAGAAATACAAAAAACTAGCCGGGCGAGGTGGCGGGCGTCTGTAGTCCCAGCTACTCAGGAGGCTGAGGCCGGAGAATGGCGTGAACCCGGGAGGCGGAGCTTGCAGTGAGCTGAGATCCGGCCACTGCACTCCAGCCCCGGCGACAGAGCGAGACTCCGTCTCAAAAAAAAAAAAAAAAAAAAAAAAAAAAAATTCCGATGCCCGTGTCACATCTCAGACCAATTCCCATCTCTGGATATGAAACCAGATCTCAGAGATTTAAAAAAAAATTTTTTTTTAGGCCGGGCACGGTGGCTCAAGCCTGTAATCCCAGCACTTTGGGAGGCCGAGATGGGCGGATCACGAGATCAGGAGATCGAGACCATCCTGGCTAACACAGTGAAACCCCGTCTCTACTAAAAAATACAAAAAACTAGCCGGGCGAGGTGGTGGGCGCCTGTAGTCCCAGCTACTCGGGAGGCTGAGGCAGGAGAATGGTGGGAACCCGGGAGACGGAGCTTGCAGTGAGCTGAGATCCAGCCACTGCACTCCAGCCCGGGCGACAGAGCAAGACTCTGTCTCAAAAAAAAAAAAAAAAAAAAAAAAAAAATTATTTTACTTAAATTTCTGGGATACGTTTGCAGAACATGCAGGTTTGTTACATATTTATACATGTGCCATGGTGGTTTGCTACACCTATCAACCCGTCATTTAGGTTTTAAGCCCTGCATACATTAGGTATTTGTCCTAATGCTCTCCTTCCCTTTGCCCCCAACCCCCTGACAGGCCTCAGTGTGTGATGTTCCCCTCCCCTGTGTCCATGTGTTCTCATTGTTCAGCTCTCACTTATGAGTGAGAACATGTGGTGTTTAGTTTTCTGTTCCTGTGTTAGTTTGCTGAGAATGATGGTTTCCAGCTTCATTTATATCCCTGCAAAGGACATGAACTCATTCTTTTTTATGGCTGCATAGTATTCCATGGTGTATATGTGCCACATTTTCTTTATCCAGTCTATCATTCATGGGCATTTGGATTGGTTCCAAGTCTTTGCTATTGTAAATAGTGCTTCAATAAACATACGTGTGTATGTGTCTTTATAGTAAAATGATTTATAATCTTTTGGGTATATACCCAGTAATGGGACTGCTGGCTCAAATGGTATTTCCACCTAGGGATTTTTAAGCTCCTCAGGTGATTCTGGTGCACCCAAGGTTGTGAATCACTGGTCTACAGTGAAGCTTCCCTGATCCTATGACTCTTTTTACTTCATATGCCACTGTGTTGATCCCTCCCTTTATCTACTTCATGTACTTCATGTCTATGTGCCCCACACTCATCACACTAGTCCTTGAGGGCAGGGACCCTGGCTAATTTGTATAAGCATTTTCACTGCCTAGGACCAGGCTTGGCACAAAGCAAAGGTTTAATTAATGTCAGTTGCATACAGCAATGACCTTGGGCAGCCTAGATATCCTTTCTGGACCTCATTTTTCTTTTCCATAAAATGGGGATAAAAATGTTTAACTTCATCAGGTGCAGTAGCTTGCATTTGTAATCCCAGTGCTTTGGGAGGTCAAGGCAGGAGGACTGCTTGAGGTCAGGAGTTTGAAATCAGCCTGGACAACAAACTGAAATCTCATCTCTACAAAAATGAAAATTAAAAAAACATAGGCAGGTATGACAATGCACACCTGTGGTCCTAGCTCCTTGGGAGGCTGAGGTGGGAGGATTGCTTGAGCCCAGAAGGTCAAGGCTGCAATGAGTTATGAATGCACCACTGTACTCCAGCCTGGGCCAAAGAGCAAGACCTTATTATTATTTTTTTTTAAACTACACATATATCTATCTAACTTGAAGAGTTGAGAATTGAACAACTGATGTAAAGTGCCTGGCTCGTATTTTACTTGCTATTCATTATGAGGCAGATTAATAGGGAAGAACATTCTGCCATTTCCCCATCAGGCCTGAATCTAAAGCCTACTCTTGTCAAAAATTAAAGAGAAAAATCTACCCAGAATGAATGCCCACATACTCTTTATCTCGTAAGCCAGAGATGCTGAATGAGATTATGACTTGAAAGTGTTCAGAGGTGACTGGAGGTGAATGTACGTAGTGTTTTGCTGATAACTGGACACTGGAAGCACGTGTGTCCCCCGCCCAGCTGAGTGCTTTGCAAGCAGTTTTGCAAATAAATCACCATGTGGTAAGAGGGAATCAATATGACCTCCCAACCCACTATTCTCATCTATAAGGAGATATTAGGGTGGGGAAGCTGTTGACAAAGAGAAGGATGTATTTCTTGAGGCCTTCAGTGATGGATAACCCACAAAAATTACCCCTGCTGGTCCATCTTGACTTCTGCAGCCACTTGGAATGGACACCCTGTGGCTAGTTCTTCTTTCCCCTTGACTTTGATTTAGTGTCTTCTGTCTTTATATCTCTCACTGGCTTTATTTTCAAAAATAGTAATTTCTATCGCTGGTGATTTAAAAAAAAAAGTGCACACATACACACATACACACACACACACACACACCCCTTATACCAAAGAAAGAAATAATCAAAATGGGAGAAAGATCATTGCTGGCTATTTTTCAAGAGAGTTGATGCATTGGAGTAAGTTTAGATCAATGGAAAAACCTTGACGAAAAAAATTATGCAAATGCAGTTGATACTAAAAATGCAAGTAATGATCCAAGCCATGACTTTGAGCCCAGCTCTCAGACCACCCACAAACTCACAAACATTGTGTTGAGTGGACATTTCTTTTTACTTTTCAGGTTATTCAAGAGGCTTCCTTACTCCATAAATATGTGAGGGAGAGGAAGGTGGCAGTGAATAAGAGACAGAGGGAGCGAGAGAAGAGGAGAGAATATGATGATAGGGTTACTGATCACTGGCATACTTAGCTCAGTCCCTTTTCCTTTGTTTGAGATGTAAGAGTTTGCTGTTAGGATGTATTTTTTATATTTTTTCCATCTGCATAGAACTTTTCTATTTACTTTAAATTCCCTGAAATCGCTTTTTAAAGTTTCTTGCTTAAAATTAGGAAGTGAAGTGGGCTATTAAAGAATGGAAATTTAGTGAAGCATCTTGATGTCTTGTTTTAGTGTGGGTTTCCCGAGAAGCCCCAGTGGGAGAGTGGGGAAGTGATTCAAGGAAGGGAAGTCTGTTATTAAGTCAGCTGCCACAGTGGACAACTGGAGCTTAATACCACAGGGAACCTCTAAGAAGAATGTAAAACACATGCCTCAGAATTGTCCCACTGGAGGGTGAGGGAGCTGGGGTATTTATACACCAATTCCCAAGAGTCATCAGTTGAGGGCTGCTCCTGGGAGGTGTTAATTGCTTGTCACTTCCAGCCTGTGGAGTTCCAGGCTATCATCTTCCTTGGCTCTAGAAGATGCCCCATGGCACAGACATGTAGCTGCTGACAGTTGCGAATCCAGACTGGAACACATTGGAATGGTTAAGATCTAAGAGATGTGGCTCAGGCAGTGTGACAAAAACTCAAGCATGATGGTGCTTTTTCTAAAACAATACACACCTGTTTTTGAAGATTAGGGAAAAGTCAGAGTTTAAAGCAGGGGTCCCCAACTCCTGGGCCATGGACCAGTACTGGTCTGTGGCCTGTTAGGAACTGGGCCACAGCAGGAGGTGAGCAGTGTGTGAGTGAGCGTAGCTTCATTTGTATTTACAGCTGCTCCCCATTAGTTGCATTACCGCCTGAGCTCCGCCTCCTGTCAGATCAGTGTGACATTAGATTCTCACAGGAGCGTGAACCCTATTGTGAACTGCACATGAGAGGGATCTAGGTTGTTTGCTCCTTATGAGAATCTAATGCCTGATGATCTGTCACTGTCTCCCATCACCCCCAAATGGGACCGTCTAGTTGCAGGAAAACAAGCTCAGGGTTCCCACTGATTCTACATTATGTTGAGTTGCATAATTATTTCATTAGATGTTACAATGTAATAATAATAGAAATAAAGTACACAATAAATGTAATGAACTTGAATCATCCTAAAACCATCCCCACACCCTGGTCTGTGGAAAAATTGTCCTCCATGAAACTGGTCCCTGATGCCAAAAAGATTGGGGACCTGTGGTTTAAAGGACTCTTTAGCGGGGAAGGCACAAAAATGTAGCTGATAATTTGGGAAATATGGAAAAGTCATTTAATCTACCCTGGTACTTTTGGGCAATACTTCCTGCGTAGGATCAAGCCATTTGTGTAAATTTGGCTGTATAGATTTCTAGCTGCCATGTGGCTAGACGTTGTTTCCAGGGGAAAGCATGAGATTATGGTTCTTTATCTTGGAATATTACCCCCAAATTTTAGCCTTGGGGAACCTGACAAATGCTTGACTGTCTTTCAAGCCTGGCTCCATGCTGCACTGTGCTATGGCTTTGGTTCTTTCTTTTCTCAAGCCTGGTGCGCACGTCCTGTCCTGTTGCACTTGTTCTGCTCGGCTCTGAGGCAGGCACACAAACACCATTGTCCCTGATTTGTAACAGGAGATGCTTCCCACATAGATTCTTATGTGTTCATTTTCTCCAGATTTGACTGCTTTTGGCCAGGCACAGTGGCCCACGCCTGTAATCCCAGCACTTTGGGAGGCAGAGGCGGGTGGGTCACTTGAGGTCAGGAGTTCAAGACCAGCCTGGTCAACATGGCAAAACCCTGTCTCTACTAAAAATACGAAATTAGCCAGGTGTGGTGATGGAAGCCTGTAATCCCAGCTACTTGGGAGGCTAAGGCAGGAGAATCGCTTGAACCCAGGAGGCAGAGATTGCAGTGGGCTGAGATCGCACTATTGCACTCCAGCCTTGGCAACCAGAGCAAAACTCCATCTCAAAAAGAAAAAAAAAAATTAGCTGGGTGTAGTGGTACATGCCTGTAATCCCAGCTACTCGGGGGGCTGAGGCAGGAGAATTGCTTGAACCCAGAAAGTGAAGGTTGCAGTGAGCCAAGATAGTGCCACTGCACTCCAGCCTGGGGGACAGAGCAATACTCTGTTTCTAAAAAAAAAAAAAAAAAAAAGGGATTCGACTGCTTTTGCTCCCTAGAAATTCATATGTTGAAGCCTTAACCTTTAATATGATGAAATTAGGAGTGGGGACTTTGGAAGATAATTAGGTTTAGATAAGATCATGAAGGTAGAAACCCCATAATTGGATTAGAGACACCAGACACTTACAAGAAGAGTTACTAGAGAGCTTTCCCTTTCTTTCTCTCTCTGTCTCTCTTTCTCTTTCTCCCCCTACCATGTGAGGATACAACCAGAACACAGCCATGTGCAAACCAGGAAGGGGGTCTTAACTAGGCACTGGATCTGCCAGAGCCTTAATCTTGGACTTCCCAGCTTCCAGCACTCTAAGAAGTAAGTTTGCTGTTTAAGCCACTCAGCCTACAGCGTATTTGATATAGCAGTCCAAACCAACTAAGACAGGCACTTTGATTGAACATGAAATCCAGAGTTAAAGATATTCTGTGGTTTACAAACCTTGCCTTTGAGGAGACATCTTAATCTCTTTCTCCATTCCCTTCCCTTTTCTTCTCCTACCCATTCTCTATAAGGGAACCATAAGTGTCTCTAGTTGCAAGTAGAGTTTCTAGCTTCTAGAAAACTCAGTCAAGCTCCATAAGCCAGCCCCACAAGTCTGGCTCTGTAGGGAGACAGGAGGGTGCTGACAGTCTGAGAGTCTCAGTTTTTCCTGCAGCCTTGTGGATCTACAAACACAAAGCCCTACCCAAAGGCATCTGGTCCTCAGGTGCTGTTTCTCTTCTCCCTGTGGAGCTGGGTTTGTTTTTGTGGAAATCTAAATCATATGTTTCTATTTCATTTACATTACATTCAAAGCAATGTTGTTTCCCTGCAGCCTTTTGAAGTTATGGGAGCTTTATGGATGGTTCTGCAAATGTTTACTTTTGAGCCTTCAT
Source organism: Theropithecus gelada (assembly GCF_003255815.1). Taxonomy (NCBI): domain Eukaryota; kingdom Metazoa; phylum Chordata; class Mammalia; order Primates; family Cercopithecidae; genus Theropithecus; species Theropithecus gelada. The sequence goes on from NC_037677.1 coordinate 34,950,004, forward strand.
TCTCAAATGAACTCTAGAAATGTCCCTGCTTCATTTCCTCACAGTCAGTGGCCCTGGAGGAGAAGACACTGGAGTCCAGTGCTTTAAGACCTAGGTATTGGGGCCTGGGGACTTCAGTGTGGATGAGCTTCTGTCATTTCCTTCAGGCTGTTTCCTGTCCTCACTATTAGTGGGTTCCTGGGAACTTGTGTGAAGGTGTTTCGGTGTTGATTTTTTTTTTTTTTTCTTCTGGGAAGGTTTTGGTCTAAGCTTCTCATCCTAGGGAATGCTCTCCTCCTGAAAATAAAAATGTGACCACCTGCTCCAGACAATTACTGGAGTTAATTCATAAGGTTCACAGTGAACTGGGGTTCGGTACCACATTAGCAGATGGACAATTTGACCACGTGGGTTATCTGCAACATTTTCTACAAAGCTATAGTAATCAAAATAGCATGGTAACTGTTTTCTAGTCTATTCAATGGAATAGAATTAAGAGTTTAGAAATAAGCCATTATGCTTATGGTCAATTGAATTTTGACAAGGATTCCAACAAAGTTCAATGGAGAAATAATAGTGATTTCAACAAATAGTGTTGGAACAACTGGATAGACACATGCAAAAGAAGGCCATTGGACTCCTACCTCACACTATGTACAAAAATTACCCCCAAATGTATCAAAGACCTAAAAATAAGAGCTAAATGTAAGACATTTGCAAAGAAGACCTAAATATAAGACACAAATATTAGAGCTAAATATAAGACACATAGAAGACACATGCATAGAAGACACATGCAGCCTTTCCGCACTACCCACAGAGGAGTCCATTTGGCACTGTTCTGGATTCCCATCATAACTTAAAGGGAAACTTTCACAGTGTCTGAAGCCCTTGATGTCCTGCAAATGAAGAAGGAGGATGCCCTTAAGTTCCTTGGAGCAGGAACCCACTTAGGTGGCACTAATCTTGACTTTCAAATGGAACAGCACATCTATAAAAGGAAAAGTGATGGCATCTACATCATAAATCTGAAGAGGACCTGGGAGAAGCTTCTGTTGGCAGTTCATGCCATTGTTGCCATTGAAAACCTTGCTGATGTCAGTGTCATGTCCTCCAGGTATACTGGCCAGGGGGCCCTGCTGAAGTTTGTTGCTGCCACTGGAGCCACTCTAATTGCTGGCCACTTCACTCCTGGAGCCTTCACTAACCAGATCCAGGCAGCCTTCTGGGAGCCATGGTTTCTTGTGGTTGCTGACCCTAGAGCTGACCACCAGCCTCTTGCAGAGGAAGCTTATGTTAACCTTCCCATCATTGCTCTGTGTCACACAGATTCCCCTATGTGCTATGTGGACATTGCCATTCCATGCAACAGTAAGGGAGCTCACACAGTGGGTTTGATGTGGTGGATGCTGGCCTGAGAAGTTTTGTGCATGCATGGCACCATTTCCTGCAAACACCCATGGGAGGTCATGCCTGATCTCTACTTGTACAGAAATCCTGAAGAAATTAAAAAAGAAGAGCAGACTACTGCTGAAAAGGCTGTGAGCAAGGAGGAATTTCAGGGTGAATGGACTGCTCCAACTCCTGAGTTCACTGCTACTCAGCCTGAGGTTGCAGACTCATCTGAAGGTGTGCAGATGCCCTCTGTGCCTATTCAGCAGTTCCCTACTGAAGACTGGAGTGCTTGGCCCACTACAGAAGACTGATCTGCAGCTCCCACTGCTCAGGCCACTGAATGGTTAGGAGCAACCACTGAATGGTCTTAAGCTGTTCTTGTACTGGCTCTTAAGCAACATGGACACAAGATTGATGGAAAATAAACATCAATTTCTTAAGAAAAAAAGACACATGCCAAAGAAGATCTAAATATAAGACACAAATATAAGACCTAAATATAAGACACATGTGAAAGAAGGCCGTTGGACCCCTGCCTCACACTATATACAAAAATTAACCCCCAAATATATCAAAGATCTAAATATGAGAGCTAAGACAATACAATCTTAGAAGAAAACATAGGAGTAAGTCTTCATGACCTTGGATTAGGCAGTGGTTTCTAAGATATGACACCCAAAAGACAAGCAATAAAATAAAAAATAGATTAATTGGACTTTATCAAAATTAAAAACTTTTGTACTTCAAAAGGTTCCATAAAGAAATTAAAAAGACAACCTATAGGATAAGAGAAAATATTTGCAAAGTATATATCTGATAAGAGACTTATATCTAGAATATATAAAGAACTATATATATTGCAACTTGACAATAAAAAGACCAATTAAAAATGGGCAAAGGATTTGACCAGATATTTATCCAAAGAAGACATACAAATGGCCAAGAATTACATGAAAAGATTCTCAATATTGGTCATTAGGAAAATGCAAATCAAAACAGCAGAGAGTACAACTTTACACCCATTAGGATGACTATAATAAATAAAAGACAGATAAATAACAAATGTTGACAAGGATTCAGAGAACAACTCAATAGCCATCAACTGATAAATGGATGAGCAGCATGGAATATGTCTATACAATGGAATATTATTTGGCAATGAAAAGGGATGAAGTACAGATATAGGCTACAATAGGTAACAACCTTGAAAACATTATGCTAAGTGAAATAAATCATTCACAAATGCCACATATCATGTGATTTCATTTTTATAAAATGTACAAAATTGGCAAATCTATAGGGATAGGAAATCAAATAGTATTTGTTAGGGATTGTGTGGGAGGAAGGAATGGGGAATGACTGCTAATAGGTGTGAGGTTTCTTTTTAGAGTAATGAAAATATTCTGGAATTAGTAGTGATGTTTGAACAATTTTGTGACTGCACTAATAAATCATCAAATTGTACACTTAGAAAATAAATCCATAAAAAAAGTATGTCCTTTAGATTCCCTATTTAATAAATGGTGCTGGGAAAACTGGCTAGCCATATGTAGAAAGCTGAAACTGGATCATTTCCTTACACCTTATACAAACATTAATTCAAGATGGATTAAAGACTTAAATGTTAGACCTAAAACCATAAAAAAACCCTAGAAGAAAACCTAGGCAATACCATTCAGGACATAGGCATGGGCAAGCACTTCATGACTAAAACACCAAAAGCAATGGCAACAAAAGCCAAAATAGACAAATGGGATCTAATTAAACTAAGAGCTTCTGCACAGCAAAAGAAACTACTATCAGAGTGAACAGGCAGCCTACAGAATGGGAGAAAAATTTTGCAATCTATCCATCTGACAAAGGGCTAATATCCAGAATCTACAAAGAACTTAAACAAATTTACAAGAAAAAAAATGAAACAACCCCATCAAAAAGTGGGCAAAGGATATGAACAGACACTTCTCAAAAGAAGACATGTATGCAGCCAACAGACACATGAAAAAATGCTCATCATCACTGGTCATCAGAGAAATGCAAATCAAAACCACAATGAGATACCATCTCACACCAGTTAGAATGGTGATCATTAAAAAGTCAGGAAACAACAGGTGCTGGAGAGGATGTGGAGAAACAGGAACACTTTTCACTGTTGGTGGGAGTGTAAATTAGTTCAACCATTGTGGAAGACAGTGTGGCTATTCCTCAGGGATCTAGAACTAGAAATACCATTTGACCCAGTGATCCCATTACTGGCTATATACCCAAAGGATTATAAATCATGCTACTATAAAGACACATGCACACGTACGTTTACTGTGGCACTATTCACAATAGCAAAGACTTGGAACCAACCCAAATGTTCATCAATGGTAGATTGGATTAAGAAAATGTGGCACATATACACCATGGAATGCTGTGCAGCCATTAAAAAGGATAAGTTCATGTCCTTTGCAGGGATATGGATGCAGCTGGAAACCACCATTCTCAGCAAACTATCGCAAGGACAGAAAACCAAACGCTGCATATTCTCACTCATAGGTGGGAACTGAACAATGAGAACACTTGGACACAGGGAGGGGAACATCACACACTGGGGCCTGTCAGGGGGTGGGGGCTGGGGGAGGGATAGCATTAGGAGAAATACCTATGTAAATGATGAGTTGATGGATGCAGTACACCAACATGGCTCATGTGTACCTATGTGACAAACCTGCACATTGTGCACATGTACCCTAGAACTTAAAGTATAAAAAAAAAAATTATACAAACGTATGTTGCTTTAAAATTATTAGATATTCTACAGGGAGGGGAAAGGTGATAAAAGCAGCATTTTTCAGTGAATTCTAGGTCCTCTGGATTACTTTCGTTCTTCAAATGCTTGCCTGGGAACTTCTAGAATTTAAGACAATGATGTCTGGTAGAGTTTTGAGGGAACCATTCTGCTCATTATAATTTTCTTATATTTCTAAAATAACCCTTCAACTGATTGATGAATTGGAGCTGATAAAGCCCTACAACTTTTAAAATTTACTTTAAAAATACCAAAAATAGGCCAGGCGTGGTGGCTCACACCTGTAATCCCAGCACTTTGGAAGGCTGAGGCAGGTGGATAACCTGAGGTCAGGAGTTCGAGACCAGCCTGGCCAACATGGTAAAACCCTGTCTCTACTAAAAACGCAGAAATTAGCCAGGTGTGGTGGTGCACGCCTGTAATCCCAGCTACTCAGGAGCCTGAGGCAGGAGAATCACTTGAACGTGGGAGGCGGAGGTTGCAGTGAGCCCAGATCGTGCCACTGCACTCCAGCCTGGGCAACAGAGCAAGATTCCTTCTCAAAGGAAAAAAAAAATTACCAAAAAGCTACGTCTTTTTACTGGAAACAGGAGTACAAGTTGGAAGGGTTCTGGCTCCATCAGGGAATCATCTACCTACTTGATAACTACGAAATGGATGGCAGGAATCATCTAGTCCAGCTCTTTCATTTTGCAGAAAAGGAAACCGAAGCCCAAAGAGGTTGTGACTTCCCTGAGGTCACCAACTGGTTGGAGAAAGTGGCCAAACTCAGGCCCAGATCTCTTTCCTTCTAGGAGAAGGCATTCCCCCAACACATTTTCTCTGTGGGGTACCCAATCCGTCAGGGCCCAGTGAGGAAAAGAGCCCACGCCATGGCATTTAACAGACAGAATTGAACACAAAGAACTGGAGACAAAGGCATAAGAAGAACTGAACAGCCTACAGGCCATGGTAAGCCAACCCAGAGATCAGTAACAGCGGGAAGCAGCTCCCACCCTTTCGGTGAGAGAGACAGAAGACAGAGATGGTGTGAGCGGAGCCCAGGAGCCAAGGCCACCTGGCAGGAGGAGGAACCACAGCAGAGACACAGCCACTGTTGGGAGTGCTGCCTGAAGCAGAAAGAGAGAGAAGACCATAGATACCCTGGCTTTTCCTTTCTCTCCCCCTCAAATCCCCTAGTGCCTCCCATTGGCCTTACCTGGCAGGAAGGCAGTATGCAAGGGAGCATGGGAAATGTCTGCTATGGGAGGAACAGGATGAGGCTGAGAGCAAGTTGGCAAATGACTGGCGTGTGTTCCCCGGAACAAATGACTAACCCATTTGTATCTTTTACTCTCTACAAAATATTTATGTTCGTTGAAAGAACATGAATGGATTTCATTTTGATTCTCAAGATGAAAAAAAAATCATTAAAAGCAAAGTATTAATTATGTTGTATTAGGACACTTACGAACCCATTTCTAGTTTAATTTAAAAATGTTTATCTCTTCCCTGAGGACAGGCCAGTGAAGTAGGTCAGGATTCTTATTTTAGAGGCAAGAAAATAGGACCAGGAGAGAATGCGTTTCTGGCTGGAACTCTGACTCCTGAGCTCAGGCCTGAGTGTGTGTTACTTGGGCAGGCTTAGTCCAGTGAATTGAAAATCAGTGAGCCTCAGATCCTGCTCTACGCCCATCGTCTGACGGCTCAAGCCCTGTCTGACTGGGAAGCCACATCCCCTCCTATCACTAGCTAAGTGCGTTTGATAGGCTGATAATAGGAGCGGCCCTAGACACGGAGAAGGCCCGAACTCTAGTCTTAGTTCTGCACCAGTAAAATCTCAGAACTGTCCTATCACCTCTTTGAGTATCTTGTTTCCCCATCTATAGAAATGGGAATAAAAATTTAGACTCTTCCCACCTCTCAAGGTTGTTGAGGGTCAAAAACGATCATGACTGTGCAACGTGAAGAGGCACACTCGAAGCCAAATTAGCATTCCTAATAATGTTGTTCATCAACCGCAATGAACAGAACCAGCATTGCCACAAAAGGCTGTACTACCTCTCCATGTCTTGCATAACCTATTTCACAAAGGCCAGGCAGATTATAGAGATACATTTCTTCTATAGAAGAGTGGAGGGAAAACCAATTAGACTTCCAGTTACCCTTGGATGCCAGCCTCATCTGGAAGATGGTCTCATCTTCAGTTGGTTGATGCATTCTTCCTACTGCTCACCTAATTCATGCTGTTATTGACTCTGCTGTGAGGTTGGAGATTCAAATTCCTTTCCTTCCTTCTTTCCTTCCTTCCTTCCTCCCTCCTTCCCTCTCTCTGTTTCCTTCCTCCTTCTCTCCAATCCTCCCTCCCTCCTTCCCTTCCTTCCTTCCTCCTTCCTTCCTCCCTCCCTCCCTCCCTCCCTCCCTTCCTTCCTTCCTTCCTTCCTTCCTTCCTTCCTTCCTTCCTTCCTTCCTTCCTTCCTTCTTTCTTCCCTCCCTTTCCTTTCCTTTCTTTCCCTCCTTCCTTCCTTTTATTTCTTTCCTCCCTTCCTTCCTTCCCTTCCTTCCTTCCTTCTTCTTTCTCTCTCTCTCTTTTCTTTTCTTTTCTTTTCTTTTATTTTATTTTCTTTTCTTTTCTTGAGTCTCACTCTGTTGCCCAGGCTGGATTGCCAAGGTTGGAGTGCAGTGGTGCAATCTTGGCTCACTGCAACCTCCACTTCCCAGGTTTCAACTATTCTCCTGCCTCAGCCTCTGGAGTAGCTGGGACTACAGGTGTGTGCCACCACATTCAGCTAATTTTTGTATTTTTAGTAGAGACAGGGTTTCACCATGTTGGCCAGGCTGGTCTCAAACTCCTGACCTCAAGTGATCTGCCCGCCTTGGCCTCCCAAAGTGCTGGGATTACAGGCGTGAGCCACGATGCCCGGTGAGATTCAAATATATTTCTTCTCCTGGACCTCCCAGGAACCAAGAACCAAAACATGACCTTTTGTTAGCTAAAAAGTTTCCTTCAAATTCATAAAACCCATATTCCAGAAGATTTCTCTGGGCTGTAAGCAGAATCTGCATCAGCATTAAAGAAAGATACAGTCGTGCATTCCAGTTGTTCAGCTGTCTGTTTTCTGAGACAGTTGAGAGGGTGTGGTGGTTAATATTAGGTGTCAACTTGATTGGATTCAGGAATGCCTAGATGGCTGGTGAAGCATTGCTCTTGGGTGTGTCTGGGAGGGGGTTGCCAAAGGAGACTGACATTTGAGTCTGCAGACTAGGAGAGGCAGACCCACCCTTGAGGTCTGTGGACACCATCCAATCGGCTGGCAGTGTGGCTAGAACAAAGCAGGTGGACGATTGGGGAGAAGAAGCTTGCTGAGTCTCTCACGCTCTCTCTTTTCCTGGGCCCGGATGTTTGCTTCCCCTCCTCTTGCCCTTGGACATCAGACTCCAGGTTCTTCAGCCTTTGGACTCTGGATCTTGCTCCAGTGGCCTCCCAGGGGCTCTCAGGCTTAGGGCTGCACTGTCCGCTTCCCTGGTTTTGAGGCTGTCAAACCTGGACTGAGCCATGCTACTGGCTTCTCTCTTCCCCCAGCTTGCTGATGTCCTATTGGGAGACCTCACCTTGCAATCCTGTGAGGCAGTTCTCCCTAGTACACTCCCTTTTACACACACACAGATCTGATTGATTATGTCCTCTAGAGAGCCCTAACTGATACAGAGGGGCTTTGGCTGGGTTTTCTGAGCTGTTGTTTGGGCCTAAGCCAGGACTTCAGAACAAACCGCATGCTTGCTACCTTACCCAAGGCATCTCAATATTAATAACTCTGCTTTGTTGGGTGCTTGCCATGTACAAGTCACTTTAATTTTTAATTTTTATTTTTGAGACAGAGTCTCATTCTGACCCCCAGGCTGGAGTGCAGTGGCGCTATCTCGGCTCACTGCAACCTCTGCCTCCCGGGTTACAGAGATTCTCCTGCCTCAGCCTCCGAGTAGCTGGGGTTACAGGTGCTCGCCACCACACCCAGATTATTTTTGCATTTTTAGTAGAGATGGGGTTTCACCATGTTGGCCAAGTTGGTCTCGAACTCCTGACCTCAGGTGATCAACCCACGTTGGCCTCCCAAAGTTCTGGGATTACAAGCATGCACCACTGCGCCTGGCACAAGTCATTTTAAATGGTTGACTCTCAAAAGTCTCTGCACAGTGACAATATCATCCCCATTTTACAGATGTGGAACCAGGAGAGGTTAAATGATGTGCTTGAGGAGGAGCCAAGATTCAAACCCGCAATCACTTGACATCAGATCAAGTACTCTCCCCAGCCTACCCCACCACTCCTTGGCACCATGGTGGCCATTTCCTTACTGTTACTTTTGTCCAGCTTGCTCTCTATGAGCCAGACGTAGGAACTCACTTCTCATAAGTAGCCTGTGATGGAAGTATCAGTGTGTTACTTCTGAAAAGCATGACGACCTTCTCCTTGCACCCTCTCTTGGGTTACTTGCTCTGGGGGAAGCCAGCTGCCATATCATGAGGACACTCAAGCAGCTCTGTGGAGAGGCCCATATGGCAAGGGACTGGGCCTCCTGCCAACAGCCGGTGAGGAGCCACCCTCTGAGGGAGTCATCTTAGAAATGGATCCCACAACCCAGTGGAGTCTTCAGATGACTGTGATCCTGGCCAACATCTTGGCCATAACCTCAGGATAGGCCCCAAGAGCTAGAACCACCCAACTAAGTGCTGAGTGACCTAAGAAATGTTTATGGTTGTTTTAAGCCAATATATTAGGGCTCTCCAGAGAAATAGATATATTTCATAAAAGCCGAGTAGATTATAAATAGAGGTGCTCTTCTTCTATGGAAGGGTGGATGGAAACCCAACAGGTCTTTTACTTACCCTGGATGCCAGTCTCATCCGGAATATCTATAGAAGTATATGTTCTATATATCTATTTCTCTGGAGACTCCTATGTCTATGTAAATGTAGATTTATATGGGGGGGATTTATTATGGAAATTGGCTCACATGATTGTGGAGGCCAAGAAATCCCACAATTTGCACCTGCAGGCTGGAGAACCAGGAAAGATGGTATGATTTGGTCAGAGTCCAAAGGCCTGAGAATCATGGAAGCCAGTGGTATAACCCCCATTCCAAGGCCAAGGGCTTGAGAACCACCAGGAGGTTGGGAGGCCCTAGTGGTGTCAATCCTGGAGTACAAAGGCCAGGGAACAAGGGGTGCTGATGTCCAAGGGCAGGAGAAGATGGATGTCCCGGCTCAAGAAGAGCGAGTGATTTCCCCCTTCCTCCACCTTTCTGTTCTATTCACACCCTCAATAGATTGGGTGGTGCCCACCTATGCTGGGGAGGACAGGTCTTCTTTACTTGGTCTCCTAATTAATATGCTAATCTCTTCCAGAGATGCCCTCACAGACATGCCCAGAAATCATGTTTCACCAACTATCTGGGCATCTCTTAGCCTAGTCAACTTGACACAAAAAATTAACCATCACAGCTACTGCGTTTTGGGGTAATCTACTATATAATGATAGATAACTAATACAAACTCCTAAGTTGGTCTAATTTTCTTGTGTTTTTCTATCTTACTAATCTTTCTGTGTCTTTTTGTTTTATATCCTGATAGATTCCTTTGATTGTATATCTTCCAGCCTCTTTTAATTTTGGCGATCATATTTTTAATTTCCAAAGAAAGGTTCTTTCTTGAGCTCTGAAGTTTTTTTTTTCAATTTTTATTTATTTATTTATTTTCACATCAACTATCCTTGTTTGAGGGATCTTCTCCTTCCTCCCTGAAGATGCCAATGAGTCTTTGATATTTCCCTCACTCTTTGTATTCTCTGATTTTCTGAGTTACTTGTTTCCTTTTCTGTCTTGTGTTGGAAGTTGTCCTTGAGTATTGGCTGATCCCTACTTGTCCATTTATATTTGGAAGAAAGGGGGTCGGAGACTCTCTTTGTGTGGCCTGGAGTTTGCCCATTAGTGACTTTACTACAGGACCATGGGTGGACCACCTGCTTCTTATGTCAACATCCAAATATCAATATTTGGTGGTCTCTGAAGAAGGATCCTCTAGTCTCCTGCCTTGAGGATAAACCTGGCTATATATATATATATATATATATATATATGTAAGTGTAGTGGGTATAAAAATTAATGCAACACTACTCAGATGAACCAAAAAATGTAATTTGTCTTCCATCACTGATCTAATCTTTCTTCTCTGGCCTGTCACTATTTTGAGAAGAAAATAAAAATTCTTTCAGTGTTTTCCAGGTGAAGTCATCCCTTTCGGGACAGTTTCTTTGGACGAATGCTCAGTTGTTCAGGTTTCCTTTCCCTCCCTCAGCTCCTCCCTAAGATTGAGTCTGGATTTACAATGGGGTGGTGGTGTTGATTAAAGTCTTCGGGTAGGTGTGCCGCCATCTTTACCCTCGTTGCCTGCTAATGAAGGGAGCAGGTAGGTCTGGATTTGTCCCGGGCCTGCTGTCTACTGAGGTGTGGCAGCATCTTAGGGCCTTTTGAGCCTGTTGGTGATTCCTACTACTGAATGTCATGGTTCCAACCATTTGCATCTTATTTTCTTTTTCTTTTTCTTTTTTTTTTTTTTTTTTGAGACGGAGTCTCACTCTGTCACCCAGGCTGGAGTACAGTGGCGCGATCTCCGCTCACTGCAAGCTCCGCCTCCCGGGTTCACGCCATTCTCCTGCCTCAGCCTCCCGAGTAGCTGGGACTACCCGGCCAATTTTTTTGTATTTTAAGTAGAGACGGGGTTTCACCGTGTTAGCCTGCATCTTATTTTCAAGTCCTGGCACACTGTCGCCTCTGTGTCCTGAGCCAAGGCCTCTGCCAGTCCACCAATCCTCTGTGCCCACACCGAGACACAGGGAGACTTGTAAAGTCCCTGAGCTAACAGAGGCTGTGGGGGTCCAGGAACATGGCCTGGGGGTCCAGGAACATGGCCAGCCCTCTCCTACCAGCAATGCTACTCCAACCCTAGGTTGGATGAGGCTAAATAAGAACCTTCTCCTAGATTTTTTTTTAACTTTTATTTTAGACTCAGGGGTATATATACAGGTTTGTTATGCAGGTGAATTGTGTGTCACAGAACTTTGGTGTACAGACTACTCTGTCATCTTAGGTAATAAGTCTAGTACCCGACAGGTAGTTTTCTTTATCCTCACCCTCCTCCCACCCTCCACCCTCAAGCAGGCCCTAGTATCTCTTTTTCCCTTCTTTGTGTCCATATGTACTCAGTGTTTAGCTCTGACTTATAAGTAAGAACACGCGGTATTTGGTTTTCTATTTCTGTGTTTTGTTTTTGTTTTTGTTTTTTTTTGAGACGGAGTCTCACTCTGTCGCCCAGGCTGGAGTGCAGTGGCCGGATCTCAGCTCACTGCAAGCTCCGCCTCCTGGGTTTACGCCATTCTCCTGCCTCAGCCTCCCGAGTAGCTGGGACTACAGGCGCCCGCCACCTCGCCCGGCTAGTTTTTTTGTATTTTTTAGTAGAGACGGGGTTTCACCGTGTTAGCCAGGATGGTCTCGATCTCCTGACCTCGTGATCCGCCCGTCTCGGCCTCCCAAAGTGCTGGGATTACAGGCTTGAGCCACCGCGCCCGGCCGCTATTTCTGTGTTAATTCACGTAGAATAATGACCTCCAGCTCCATCCATGTTGCTGCAAAGAACATGACCTTATTCTTTATTATGGCTGCATAGTATCCATGGTGTATATGTACCACATTTTCCTAATCCAGTCTACTCTTGATGGGCATTTAGGCTTATTTCATGTCTTTGCTATTGTGAATAGTGCTGCAATGAACATACATGTACATATGTCTGTTTTTTTCAAGGTTGACATGTGGCTGTGTTTCAGATGACATCAAATTAGGATTTTCTTTTCCTGGATGTTTGCAGGAGCTGACAAGCTAGGAAATCATGAACACTGATGTTTTCCTTCCTCTCAATTAACTTAACTTTGTCTGTTCCAGAATTTCGGTGCAGAATAGGGAAAAGAGAACACCAGTGCCTATTTCTTCCTCAGCTCAGTTTTCCGCTCTTTCTCCCTCATGCCAATTCTTCCTGCTCAAAGACTGTCCCTGGGTCACAGATTCCTCTATGTCTTGATGACATTCCCTCTCCTTGAATCTTGGGCCACAATGGTGAATGGTTACAGGGAACTTTGTGTTTGAGGTGTAGTCACTTGTGAAATATTTTCAGAATGTTTTCTATGTAACATTATTCATGCTGTAATATGAACATTCTAGATAAAGCTTTGCTGGCATTTATGGAATTGCTGGGTCAAGGTTGATGAACAATATGGAGGCTTTTGATGCATATTGTCCATTGTTGAGGGAGGTAACATAATAACCATTATCCTCCATTACAACAATGTGGTTTACTTAATCTGATTAGCCAGAGAGAGCGAGGATTTGAGTGTGATTCTAAACCTGTACAGTAGAGCAAATCGTATCCGGGAGTTCAGTCCTGGGAGAGGGGAGGGGAGGAGCAGGGTCACCCTGAGGGCTCAGTATCTAAGGACTGGGCTGCAGCAGAAACCTGGAGTGTAGGAAGAGGGTCCAGGAAGGAACCAAGAAGCCCTAAAGTGAAAAGTGGGCACACTTTAATCTCAGTCACCATCAAGAAAATTGCTAGAAACTAGAGCCCAAGGTCAATGTGAATTTTGAACTCGTGTTCTAAAACAAGGCCCTTCCTGGGTAATTCCAAGAAAAGGAAATTTAAGAAACAAAGAAATAAAAAACAACACTTCTCATCTGAACTTCTGACCATGTTGTTTTTTTAAACCTTTTCCCAGCAATGGTTTGTAAGTCATTAAGGCTTAGACTACTGCATCAAAGCTCTTGGCTTCTATTCATTTATCCCAATTTCTTTTTTTTTTTTTTTTTTTTTTTTTTGGTGGGAGTCAGGGCAGTGGATGGAATCTCACTCTGTCCCCCAGGCTGGAGTGCAGCAGCACAATCTTGGCTCACTGCAACCTCTGCCTCCCGGGTTCAAGCGATTCTCCTGTCTCAGCCTCCCGAGTAGCTGGGATTACAAGCGCCCATCACCACAGCTGGCTAATTTTTTTTTTGTATTTTTAGTAGAGACAGGGTTTCACCATGTTGGCCAGGCTGGTCTTGAACTGCTAACCTCAAATGATCCACCCGCCTCAGCCTCCCAAAGTGTTGGGATTACAGGTTTGAGCCACCGCACCCGGCCCCAACTTGTTTTTAAATATTTTTTTATTTTTTAATCTTTGTGGGTATAAAGTAGATGTATATATTTATGGGATACATAAGGTATTTTGGTACAGGCATGTAATGTGTAATAATCACATGATGGAAAATTGAATATCCTAACTTTTGTACTTCAAAACCTATCAGTAAATCTGTGTGTTTTTAAGTGATGCTGACTGGTTAGGGTTGAAAGTCCTGTCTTCTTGACTTTGTAACCTCGGGGGATTTCTTGCTCTTTGGCAAGAACCTGTGGGTTTAAGCCTTAGACTACTACAGGGAAACCGACATGTAGCACTGCACACTGATTAAAGTCTTGCATCACTTAACAACAGGGATACATCTTGAGGCCGGGCGCGGTGGCTCACACCTGTAATCCCAGCACTTTGGGAGACCAAGGCCAGCTGATCACTTGAGGTCAGGAGTTTGAGAGCAGCCTGGCCAACATGGTGAAACCCTGTCTCTACTAAAAATATAAACATTAGCTGGGTGTGGTGGCAGGCGCCTGTGATCCCAGCTCCTCGGGAGTCTGAGGCAGGAGAATCACTTTAACCTGGGAGGAGGTTGCAGTGAGCCGAGATCGTACCACTGCACCCCGGCCTGCGCGACAGAGCAAGACTCTGTCTCAAATATAAAAAATAAAAAAAAAAAGGGATACATTTTTGGAAATGCCGCATTAGGCAATTTCATCATTATATGAACATCACAGGAGTGTGCTTACACACACCTAGATGGTCTAGCCTACTACGCACCTATACTAGGTGGTATAGCCTATTGTTCCTAGGCTACCTGTGTAGCATGTGCCTGTACCGAAGACTGCAGGCAACTGTAACACAATGGTAAGTATTTGTGTATCTAAACGTAAGAAAAGGTATAGTAAAAATACAGTATGAAATAAAAAATGACACACCTGTCCAGGCACTTACCATGAATGGAGCTTGCAGGACTGGAAGTTGCCCTGGGTGAGTCAATGAGTGAGTGATGAGTGAATCTGAAGGGCCAGGACATTGCTGTGTACCACTGTAGCCTTTATAAATGCTGTACACTTAGACTACACTCTTTATTAAGAAAATTTTATGGCCGGGCACAGTGGCTCACACCTGTAATCCCAGCACTTTGGGAGGCCAAGGTGGGTGGATCACAAGGTCAGGAGTTTGAGACCAGCCTGGCCAATATGGTGAAACCCCATCTCTACTAAAAAAAATACAAAAATTAACTGGACGTGGTGGTATGCCTGTAGTCCCACCTACTCTGGAGGCTGAGGCAGGAGAATCGCTTGAACCTGTGAGGTGGAGGTTGCAGTGAGCTGAGATCTCACCATTGCACTCTAGTCTGGGTGACAGAGCGAGACTCCATCTCAAAAAAAAAAAAAAAAAAATTTCTTTAATAATAAATTAAACTTAGTTTACCGTAATTTTTTTACCTTATAAACCTTTTACTTTTTCAACTTTTTTACTGTTCTATGACACTTAGATTAAAATACAAACACATTGTTCAGCTCTGTAAAAATATTTTATCTTTCTTTATATTCATACTCTATAATCTTGTTACTTTTTTAAAAGTTTTTATTTTTTACTTTTTGAACTTTTTTTGTTAAAAGTGAAGAAACAAGCACACACATTATTAGCCTAGGCCAACACAGGGTTAGGATCATCAGGATGTCACCAGGCAATAGGAATGTTTCAGCTTGATTATGCTTTTACAGGACCACATTGTGAATGGCATCCATTATTGCCCAAAATGTCATGATGCAATAAATAACTGTAAATCAGAATCTCTGGGGTGGGGCCTAAGCATTGGTATTTTTAAACATTTGTGTGTGTGTGTGTGTGTGTGTGTGTGTATTTTTAGAGATAGGCAAAAAAATATGTATATATATTTTTTTATCCCATGCTGCAGTGTAGTGGTGCAATCGTAGCTCACTATAACCTCAACCTCCTGGGCTCAAGCAATCCTCCTGCCTCAGCTTGGCTGTTTTATTGTTTTTCATTTTTTGTAGAAATGGGGTCTATGTTATATTTTTAAATTAATAGACTTTATTATTTTTTAGTAGTTTTAGATTTATAAGAAAATCTAGCAGAAAGTAGAGAGTTCCTATCTACCTGTCCTCCTAATTTCCCGTTATTAACGTCTGATATTAGTGTGATACATTTGAAGTAATTACTGAGTTGATACAGATACATTATTAGAAACTAAGGTTTACGTTTACATTAGGGTCACTCTTGGTGCTGTACATTCAGTGCGTTTGGACAAATGCCTAATGATATGTATCTACCATTACAGTATCATACAGAATACTTTCACTGTCCTGAAAATCTCCTGTGCTCTGTTTTATTCTTTTCTCTCACCTCCCCACTATATCCCAGGCTACTGCTGTCTTTTTACTGTCTCTGTAGTTTTGCGTTTTCCAGAATGTCATATATTTGGAATCATATAGTATATAGTCTTTTCAGATTGGCTTAATTCACTTAGCAATATGCATTTAATGTTTCTCCATGTCTTTTCACAGTTTGATTGTGCACTTCTTTTTATCACTGAATAATATCCCATTGTCTGGATGTACCACAGTTTGTTTTGCCATTCACCTATTGAAGGACATCTTGGTTGCTTCTAAATTTTAGTGATGATATGGTTTGGCTGTGTCCCCACCCAAATCTCGTCTTGAATTGTAACTCTCACAATTGCCACATGTCGTGGGAAGAACCTTGTGGGAGGTAATTGAATCATGGGGCGGGTCTTTCCCATGCTGTTCTTGTGATAGTGAGTAAGTCTCACAAGACCCGATGGTTATAAAAACTGGAGGTTCCCTACACAAGCTATCTCTCTTTGCCTGCTGCCATCCATGTAAGACGTGACTTGCTCCTCCTTCCCTTCTGCCATGATTGTGAGGCTTACCCAGCCACGTGGAACTGTAAGTTCATTAAATGTCTTTCTTTTGTAAATTGCCCAGTCTCATGTATGTCTTTATTGGCAGCATGAAAATAGACTAATACAAGCCATTGTGAATAAAACTTCTATAAACATACCTGTGCAGGTTTCTCTGTGTGGACATACGTTTCCAGTCATATGGGTAAATACCTAGGAGTGCAATTGTGAATCATGTGGTAAGAGTATGTTTAGCTCTGTGAGAAACTACCAAACTGTCTTCCAAAGTGGCTGCATCATTTTGCATTTCACCAGTAATGAATGAGAGTTCCCACTGCTCCACATCCTGGCCAGCATTTGTTGTTATCAGTGTCTTGGAATTCAGCCTTTCTAATAGGTATGTAGTGGTATCTCATTGTTTTAATTTGCAATTCCATAATGATATCTATATTGAGCATCTTTTCGTATGCTTATTTTCCATCTGTATACTTTCTTTGATGAAGTGTCTGTTCAGATCTTTTGCTCATTTTTAAGTTGGGTCGTTTGTTTTCTTATTGTTGTGTTTGAAACATTCTTTCTTTGGGTATTTGGGGTACCAATCCTTTATCAGCTATATGCTTTGCAAATATTTTCCCCCTTTTCGTTCTCTTAATGGTGACTTTTGCAAATCAGAAATTTTTAATTTTAATGAAGTCCAACTTATCAACTTTTTGTTCTTCAAACATACTGCTGGATTGAGATCCAATGTTCAAATTAAAGAGTAAATATGGCCTGGCTGCACATTTGCTTTACCACTGGTCTCCAGGCATTTCCCTGGGAAATTCATTTCCCTGGATCTTGAGTGGGAAATACACTGTCATGTCTTCACTGCAGATGACTGTCTGAAATGCACACAAAGTCATGAGAAAGGGAACTGGTCAGAGTGATCTGGGGTTCAGTCCTTCTAAGGTGGGCCAGGTGTGGTGGCTCATGCCTGTAATCTCAGCAGTTAGAGAGGCCCCAGCAGGCGGATCACCTGAGGTCAGGAGTTTGAGACCAGCCTGGCTAATATGGCAAAACCCCATCTCTACTAAAAATAATAATTTAAAAAATTAGCCAGATGTGGTGCCGTGCACCTATAATCCCAGCTACCGGGGAGGCTGAGAAAGGAGAATCTCTTGAACCTGGGAGGTGGAGTTTTCAGTGAGCCGAGATTGTGCCACTTCACTCTAGCCTGGGCGACAGAGTGAGACCATATCTCGACAGCAACAAAAAAAAGACAGTCCTCCTAAGGTGAAGAGAATGCACAGGGCTGGAAATGGAAAGGAGAGGGTGGAGACAGAGCACTGGGTTGGACATAATTGTTAGGATAGTTTGGGGCTGAAGGCAGGACCAGTCATGACTATTTTAACATGTGTTGTGCCTTCCACAGCCTGGTCTGAATTTGTAATTTTCTTTTTTTTCCTCATAAGCTTGGTGTCTCCTTCACAAGGAGACATGAAAGATTCATGGCTTCTTTTTAAATTACTTTAAAAAAATTCCAAGACATATGCACATTTTACTAGTATGATGAAGTGGGAGTTGGGAGCCATGTTTATAGATGGGAAAAGCAAAGGGATTTTAACAGAATGAAGAATGCAAAAGAAAATGAGAATACATACTTGGGCCCTCCCACTGAGGGTGGCCATGTGGTTCCTTAATCTATTCCAGACGTCACAGCTTTCAGCAGAGAGTGGAGAATCTGTCCCGTGAGACCAGCATGCCCTGTGAGTTGCAATAAATGCCCACAGAGATCACAAAGTGGGAAAAGGGCCTTTTTCTCTGCCGTCACGGATTCACCTCTCGTCAGTCTTGGGGCATCCCGCTGGGTGATCCTTATTCTTTTTGTCCTGATGCCTCAGTTCCTATTAGAGAGCTCAGGGAGGTACCTGGGAACACAAATTCTCTGAGCTGCTAGAGCGATGATACAGTCTCTCTTTGTGTCTTTGAGAATTTCACTGTGGGAACGCAATTGGTGGGTAGTTGAAAGAAGGTTATGACAACCCCTGAACTCACTTAGGAGGTGGCACTGATTGAATCAGAACTAGACCACTGAAAATCATCTTTCTTCAATTTTCTTTTGTTGGGGTGGTGATAAAATACACATAACATGAAATTTACCACTGTAACCATATTTTTGTTTTGCTGTTGTTTGTTGTTGTTGTTTTGTTTTGTTTTGAGACGGAGTCTTGCTCTGTCACCCAGGCTGGAGTGCAGTGGTGTGATCTCGACTCACTGCAAGCTCTGCCTCCCAGGTTCACACCATTCTCCTACCTCAGCCTCCCGGGTAGCTGGGACTACAGGCGCCCGCCACCTCGCCCGGCTAATTTTTGCATTTTTAGTAGAGACGGGGTTTCACTATGTTAACCAGGATGGTCTCGATCTCCTGACCTCGTGATCCCCCCGCCTCGGCCTCCCAAAGTGCTGGGATTACAGGCTTGAGACACGGCGCCCGGCCACCATTTTTTAAGTGTATAGTTCGGTGTGTCATCCAAAAGACCACTACGATGGCTGAAGGGTAGAAGGGACAGTTTTATTGGCAATATCAATTTGCAAACCAGGAAAAGATAGTCTCCAGCATGGACTGAAGCTGCTCACTCTTTGAAGAGGGGAAGGGCAGGTCAGGTTTTATGCCTTACAATGTCTATATTACACAATAGTCATATATATTCAGCAGATTTGGGAAAAAGCTATATATATTTATAAGGATGAGGTCGAGCACATATGCAATAGGTAAACATACTTGTAACATACATTCCAGTTCACTTTGGGGTGAAGTTTTAGCATTAAAATGAGGCAGATATCTCAGCACTTTGGGAGGCTAAGGTGGGAGGATCGGCCAGGAGTTCAAGACTAGCCTGGGCAACATAGTGGGACCTTATCCCTACAAAAAAAAATTAAAATTAGTCAGGTGTGGTGATGTGTTCCTGTAGTGCCAGCTACTTGGGAAACTGAGGCAAGAGGGACACGTAAGCTGTCTGAAAACAAAACAAAAACAATTTGGAGTTTGAGGCTGCAATGAGTTATGATTGTACTAGTGTACTCCCACCTGGGTGACAGAGTGAGCCCCTGTCTCTTAAAATAAAACAAAACAAGGTGGTATATATCAAAATGTGAAGTATAGGACACAAAGACAGTTTGTGCACATGAGCTGCTGAAACTGGCTTAAGGGCTGCAGTTGCTTATCAGGAAAGAATGTTTATCAGGCCAATCCTCTGTCCAACAGAGTTGTAGTGGTCTGGGTTGTAAATCAGAACGAGGAAGGGTCTGTTAATTTGCCTGATAGCTCCTATTGTATAGGAGTTCAGCAAGAGTGCGGTTTTTCTTGTAGCCATAGGAATTTAGAAATTTGCCCTGCCAGTTGGGTCCTGAACCCTTGATCCATAGGTAACTTCTGTTTCCTTAACCTTAGAGTTTCTCTTAGTTGACAAAAGGGCATCTGTTTTGGCCTCTCAGATCACAAGTGGCATCAAATACATTTACATTGTTGTGCAGTCATCACCACCCTCCATCTCTAGAACTCTTTCATCTTGCAAAAAACTGAACCTCTGTACTAAACAACTCCCCATTCTCTTCTCCCCCCAGCGCTTGGCAACCACCCTTCTGCTTGTTCTCGCTATGCATTTGACTAGTCTAGGGACCTTGTAGGAGTGGAATCATGTATAGTGTTTGTCTTTTTGTGGCTAGCTTATTTCTTTGATTATAATATCTTAAAGCTCCAGTCATGTTGTGGCGTATGTCAGAATTCCCTTCCTTTTTCAAGCTGAATCACATTCAATCGTATGGCTAGACCACACTTTGTTTATCCATTTTTCTATCAGGGAAAATTTGGGTTGTTCACACCTTTGGCTATTGTGGATAATGCTGCTGGGAGCATAGGTGTGCAAATATCCATTCTAGACTCTGCTTTTAATTCTTTCGGATAAATATGCAGAAGTCTAATTGCTGGCTCCTAGGGTAGTTCTACGTGTAATTATTTTTTAGGAATGAGTACTGTTTTCTATAGCACCTGCACCACTACAGTTCCCCCAGCAGTGTACAAGGGTTCCAGTTTCTCTACATTCTCACCACCGCTTATTTTTTTCTTTTTTCTTTTTTTAAAAATAGTGGTCATTCTAATGGATGTGAAAGTCGTATCTCATTGTGGTTTTGATTTGTATTTCCCTAATGATTAGTGATGCGGAGCAGCAATCCATGAGCTTACTGGCGTTTGTGTATCTTCTTTGGAGAAATGTTTATTCAAGTCCTTTGTCTTTTTTTTTTTGAGACAGGGTCTCACTCCATTGCCCAGGGTGGAGTGCAGTGGTGCCATCTTGGCTCGCGGCAAGCTCTGCCTCCTGTGTTCAAGTGATTCTCCTGCCTTAGCCTCCCAAATAACTGGGATTACAGGTGCCTACCACTATGCTCAGTTAATTTTTGTATTTTTAGTAGAGATGGGGTTTCATCATGTTGGCCAGGCTGGTCCCAAACTTCTGATCTGAAATGATCCACCCGCCTTGGCCTCTCAAAGTTCTGGGATTACAGGCACGAGCCACTGTACCTGGCCCCTTTACCTATTTTAAATTGGATTGTTTGTTTTGTTCTTATCGAGTTGTAGGCATTCTCTATATATTCTGTATATTAATCTCATATCAGATATATTATTTACAAATATTTTCTCTCATTGTGTTATACTATTTTTATTTCACCTGAGATTCAATTAAATATTCAGTTTAGGCCAGGCACAATGGCTCACTCTGTAATCCCAACACTCTGAGAGGCCAAGGGGGGCAGATCACGAGGTCAGGAGATTGAGACCATCCTGGCTAACAATGTGAAACGCCGTCTCTACTAAAAATACAAAAAATTAACCAGGTGTGGTGGAAGGTGCCTGTAATCCCAGCTACCCGGGAGGCTGAGGCAGGAGAATCACTTGAACCCCAGAGGCAGAGGTTGCAGTGAGCCAAGATCATGTCACTGTACTCCAGCCTGGGCGACAGAGCGAGACTCCATCTCAAAAAAAATTAGTTTAATTTTTAACCATCTTGAACTTTGAAGGCTGCCCAGTCTTGACCAGGTGTCCCCTCTATAATTTGTAGATTTTCTCAGAGACCTGTCCCTGGGTAGACCCACCTTTCTGAAGATAGGCTACAACCACACAATATTTTTAGGGTAAACATTTGGAAGCCATTAGTTATTGGATTCTTCTATGACACTTAGCATTTTGTTGGCTATTAGTTAAAACCTGTTCCTGTGTGTTTGGATGACTCATTTATTGTATTTATTTTATACATACTACACACACACACACACACACACACACACACATATACACACACACACACACACAGCAATTTACCTAAACTTTACAATTAGCCTCTTTGATAATTTACAAATTTAGGAGAAAATAAAGTGATTGGATTTCTCCTTCTAAGCCTTAAAATCTCTAAGGGCGTTTAATGTTCTTCAAGGATGTGCAGGTAGACCACCTGGATGTACTGTCAGTGCATAGAAGGCAGTTCCTACCATCTGTAGAACGGGAACCATGATGGCTGTTTCTCTCAAAAGGTTTGTGCAAAACCCACAAGGTTCGCTTAATACCCACTGGGAGGAGAACCCAGTTTTCCGTCCAAACACTTCAGCATTTTTCTCTTTCTTTTCCTCTCCCCCTTTAAAAATGTTTGTTTTAAAATCATCATGCGTGGTTCTCTAGCACTTCAGTGGCTGCAGAACCTGGGGAGAAATAGAAATTGCAGTCTATTATGATCAGCTGCTCATAAATGGCAACCTTAAAAAAATCGAGATGGCGTTTCTGGGGGAAAAAAAAAAAGACTTTCAAACCAAACTTGACATCAAGTCCTGATGTAAGTGTGAAAACTGGAAGCTTTTCCTGACTGCTAAAGCAGAATTGGATACCACATTTCATTATAATTCAAAGAAGACTTAAAATGAGTCAGTGTCATTCTTAAAAGATTAGTTTTTATTTTGTGTGATTTTCAGATTTAAAAAGACCTGGGCTGGGCATAGTGGCTCATGCCTGTAATCCCAGCACTTTGGGAGGCCGAGGCAGGTGGATCACTTGAGGCCAGGAGTTCAAGACCAGCCTGGCCAACATGGTGAAACCTCGTTTCTACTAAAAATACAAAAATTAGCTAGGGGTGATGACGCACGCCTGTAATCACAGCTACTCGGAGGCTAAGGCACCAGAATTGCTTGAACCTAGAGGCGGAGGTTGCAGTGAGCCGGGATCATGAGATCACGCCACTGCCCTCCAGCCTGGGGGACAGAGAGAGACTCTGTTGCAGGGGGGAAAAAAAAAAGGAAAAGGAAAACGTAGGAAGACTTTGTAGGAGCAAAGGGAAATCTTGTGAAATCTTCCCCTTTGCCCTTGGAGGGTTCATTGAAAAATCAACTGACAAAGGCTGATGATTAGGAGAAAAGGCAAATTCATTAGCACGCACTTGGGGAGAGCCGCAGTGAGGATCCCATATCCCACTGGGCCCAAGTGCCTTTATTGCCTTACCTCAGAGGGGAGGGAGAGATGGGGAATATAGGTACTTTGGTTGAGGGGCAATAAATGATTACCTGGGAGAATGAATGGATGGGGGAATAGAGATTAACTTGTAAATAGTTCTTTATGGAAACTGAATGAGCCTGAGAGATAAACATGATTTTGTAATAGGGTCAGGGTCAGTCAGGTCTGGTGACATTTTTGGTCTTTTTTACTGCAATAGATAATGAGATAACAGGGAGAGGAAGGAAAAACAATTCTTGGTGAGTCTGTCTGGTCTTTCTGTAGATAGGGGAGAAGTCTCTTCTGGTGTCCGTTGATCTCTAAGGGCAAAATTTTCATTTTACAAGGGAGCCGTGTTTTGGGGTGGAGTTCACTATACTCTGTCAACCCAAAACTTACTCTGCTACGGGAGAGCTCATCTTCCTGTTGCAAAGCACCAAATGCATGGCTTTCTACTAAATTTTAAAGATAATACACTTTGGCCGGGTGCGGCAGCTCATGCCTGTAATCCCAACACTTTGGGAGGTCGAGGTGGGTGGATCATCTGAGGTCAGGAGTTTGAGAACAGCCTGGCCAACCTGGTGAAACCCCGTCTCTACTAAAAGTACAAAACAATTATTTGGGCGTGGTAGTGTGCGCCTATAATCCCAGCTACTCAGGAGGCTAAGGCAGGAGAATCACTTGAATCCAGGAGGTTGAGTGAGCCAAGATCGTGCCATTGCACTTCAGCCTGGGAATAATGTGAGACTCTGTCTCAAAAACATAAAATAAAATAAAATAAAATAAAATAAACATAAAATAAATAAAGATACACGATTATTGAATCAAAAACTTTATGAAAAGGAGCAACAACATTCCAACAAAAGGTTAATTTAACTTCATTTGTCTTAGGAAAAATGCTGAGTATGAGATGGTGCCCTAGGATATCCATGTACATATATTCCAAAAACATAAAATATTGTGGATGAGCATAAACAAGCTATGTGCGTGTCTTTGTTCATTTAGAATATTGCATGAAATGCACTGTGTTTGTGGAACAAATTAATTGTTGTCATTTTTGTATTTACTTATCAGTATATTCCCTGTTCTTCATCTGAAAAGAAGAAATACGAGAATTTTCATTTCTGCAATATGTTTTTTTGGGTAGGTAGCTATTGCTGCAGCAGGAATCCTGAACCTCTGAAAGTTTGTTTTCGCACACTGCTCTTGTTGTGACAATTGTTTGATTAGACTTTGTCGACCAAGGAGTAAATTCGAGTGTGCTGAACTATTCCTTAATCTCTCCAGCCCTGCTCCAGGTTCCAGGGACTCCCCTGCTCTTTTCACAGGCCAGCAGAGGGATGAGTTTTACAACAGGCCAGTGTTTCCAAAGGTTACAGGTCTGATATCATATAATGCCTATGTCCATCATGCTTTTTGTTGGGAAAAAAAAAAAAAAAAAAAACTATTTGCCTAGGGCCAGTCATTGCATTCTTTCTGGCCTCTGTTTCTGTTTCCTGATGCGTAACACAAGATGATGGCGGGAGGTGACTCTGGCGTTCCTTTTAGTTCCCTTGGGATGATTCATTGAGAGATAGGTCAATATTCTTGGAGCTGTGAGGGCTATTTAATATGAAGGGGTATTGGCCGGGCATGGTGGCTCATGCCTGTGATTCCAGCCCTTTGGGAGACTGAGGCAGGAGGATCACCTGAGGTCAGGGGTTCAAGACCAGCCTGGCCAACATGGTGAAACCCCCATCTCTACTAAAAATATAAAAATTAGCTGGGCGTGGTGGCACATGCCTGTGATCCCAGCTTCTCAGGAGGCTGGGGCTAGAGAATCGCTTGAACCTGGGAGGCGGAGGTTGCAGTGAGCCGAGATCGTACCACTGCACTCCAGTCTGGGTGACAGAGTGAGAGTCTGTCTCAAAAGATAAATAAATAAATAAAATTTAAAATAAGAAATAAGTAATAAAATGAAAGGTTTTTGCCTGGCACTAAGCTTTTAAAAAATAAATTTATTAGAGGGAATTAAATGAGATTCACCTTGTCCCTGTCAATGTCAGGGAACATAAGGTGAAATTAGGACATTAAAGAATGTCTTAATGGAAGTGGCTTAAAATCAGAGGCCTTCAATGCTTCCATAAAAAAAGCAGTGGTGGAGAGAGTGTTTTCCAAGGAAAATATGACTAGGTTTCACTTCTGGTCCTTGTCCTGGCACCAAGAGGAAGCTCTTGCTGGATTACAGCACCCCAGGGGCCACGTGTAGGGCGAGGTATGATGTGTGTGTGTGCCCCAGGTTATGAGTGAGCATAGCTCGACTTTTGCACTCACATTAATGCCTTTTTTTTTTTTTGCCTCTTGCCATCAGCATCCAAGTGACCAGCTGGGCCTGTAGTTTATCCAGAGCTGGTGTGATTTCAAGTAACTTCAGCTGTCAGAGTTGCCAGCAGAAAATGATTATTTAGTCTGTTTCAACATCTGGGGGAGAAAAGTGTCATTGTTGTTTATGGCAGACAATGGATGTAGAGGGAGTTGCAGCAGATTCTACATCGTGGATTGAGCTCAGGATGAAGGCAGGGGCACAGGCTAGGCTTTCAAACTCCCACCCCACCCCTCATTCTCATGCTCATTTCTGCATCAGGACATTCATCTTTTTATTGGATCTCTTCTGATATTGTCACTAATAACTCTCCCTGCGTTAAATTCGATGCGAGCACTGAACTACCCTTAAGGTTTGCTTCCATATGGCTGTTCATGGTGTCCACGATTTCCTGGAGCTCTACAAATTGCCCAAAGAAATAGCTCATATTCAAAGAATAGTTCTCCTACCCAGAGGTTATCTCTCAGTGCTTTGCTGACTCTCTCCTGGCTTTTGCTTGTCCCCATTTAGTCTGCCGCTCTCCCTGCATCGCAGTTGTCAGTGCTGCTTTTTAAAAAGGGACACTTGGCCTGGTGCAGTGGCTCACACCTGTAATCCTAGCACTTTGGGAGGCTGAGGCAGGTAAATCACTTGAGGTCAGGAGTTTGAGACCAGCCTGGTCAACATGGTGAAACCTGGTCTCTACTAAAAATATGAAAATTAGCTGGGTGTGGTAGCACACACCTGTAATCCCAGCTACTCAGGAAGCTGAGGCAGGAGAATCGCTTGAACCTGGGAGGTGGAGGTTGCAGTGAGCTGAGATCGCACCACTGCACTCTAGCCTGGGCAACAGAGCGAGAGTCCATCTCAAAAATATTAATAACAATAATAAATAAATAAATAAAGACGGACTCTTCACTATCCCCTGCACTCACTGGTGCTCCACAGGCCAACCCAGGCTGCACTCTGTTGCCAGACTAACCTTCAGGATGGACAATCCTTTTGCTCCATTGCAGGCTTCCTGCTGCCTTGAAAATTACATGAAAATCCTTACCATGACAGGCAAACACTGTACAATGTGTGTGATGGTGAATTTTCTGTGTCAGCTTGACTGGGCTAAGCGGTGCCCAGATAGCTGGTAAAGCATGATTTCTGGATGTGTCTGTGAGGGTGTTCTGGAAGAGATTGGCATTTGAGTTGGTGGACTGAGTAAAGTAGCTATCCCTTGCTGATGTGGGCAGGCACCCTCCAGTTCACTGAGGGCTTGACAGAACAAATTGGCAGAGGAAGGGCAAATTTGTTCTCTCTGCTTGATCTGAGCCATCCACTTTCACCTGCCCTGAGCATCAGTGTTCCCAGTTCTCCGGCCTTTGGGCTTGGACCAGGAGTTACACCATCGGCCCCCTGGTTCTTATTCCCTGGGGCTTGCACTGGGGAATACACCACCAGCTTTCTTGGGTCTCCAGCTTTCAGATGACAGACTGTGGGACTTCTCAGCCTCCATAATTGTGTGAGCCAATACTTCATAAGAAATTTCTTTCTCTACATCTGTATAAATATATCAACCCATCAAAATATCTACATCTCTATAGCTTCTTTGTTCTATTTCTCTGGGGGAACCCTGACTAATACAGCACGGTCCAGACTGTTTCTCCCTGCTCTGCAAA
Organism: Theropithecus gelada; assembly: GCF_003255815.1. Taxonomy (NCBI): domain Eukaryota; kingdom Metazoa; phylum Chordata; class Mammalia; order Primates; family Cercopithecidae; genus Theropithecus; species Theropithecus gelada. The sequence goes on from NC_037677.1 coordinate 34,976,768, forward strand.
TTCCTTCTCTACAACCAGAACCTGTCACTTCATATCAAGTACCAGACTTTCCTTGCCTTTGCTCCCTCTGTCTTTTTGTTTTCAGTGTACCCCCTGTCCCCCACCTCTGCTTTGCTCACACCCACTTTCCATGCTCCAACTCAGACCTATGGTGTTCTCAAGATTTTTGTCATCTCTGAAAGAGATGTGGAGAACCCCCACAGCACGTGGCATGTGCTTATGCCTCATTTCTGGTAATTCTACCTACTTCCTATTATTGGGCTGGTGAAAAGTAATTGTGGGTTTTGCCATTACTTTCAACAGCAAATACTGCAATTACTTTTGCACCAACCCCAAACAAGTTATTTGTGCTTCAGTCTCTGCCTCAAAGAGGGCAGGCCAATGCTTTCTAATTTGTCATTCCCTGAAAGCCGACATCTGTTTTGCGTGAGGTAACCCTGAGTCAGCAGGGATACAGTAAAATGAATGCCAGGCTGAATGTCAGGCAGGTCTGGAGCTGAGTCACAGCCGTAGGACCTTGGTCAAGGCACATGTGTTTTTGAGCCCTGGCATGTCCACATATGAAATGAGTATGACAGACTGTTTCTCAAGGGGCTGCTATATGGCTCACGTGAGATAATATACATGAAATGTGATCATCAAATGATGACGTGCAATGCACACATTAAGTATAAACTGTAAATATTTGGAGAATTAGGTTTAAAAGTTAGCAAATGGTTTCCAAAAGTCTCCAAGACACAGATATACAGATAATCCTCCCGGATTAGCAGAGCTTTGTTCACCCCTGCCAGTGTCACTTCTTTCTCCTTTTGCTCAAATCACTCTTTCAGTTGGGCCTTTGATCGCAGAATTAGAAAGACACAGGGAACGGACCTCAGTAGATTTTGACCTCTCTTCTAGCAAAGCCACCATGATTTAAGTTGGCTTAGGAGTACTACTGCATGAATGATTTGTTTTCGTGCATATAAAAATTACTCTGAGCATACATTATTTTAAATCTTGGTGTTTGTTGGTATTTCTTTTTTTTTTTTTTTTTTTTTTTTTTGAGACAGAGTCTCACTCTGTTGCCCAGGCTGGAGTGAAGTGGCACGATCTCGGCTCATTGCAACCTCCACCTCCTGGGTTCAAACGATCCTTGTGCCTCAGCCTCCTGAGTAGCTGGGAGTACAGGTACACACCACCTAGCCCAGCTAATTTTTGTATTTTTAATAGAGATGGGGTTTTGCCATGTTGACCAGGCTGGTCTCAAACTCCTGACCTCAAGTGATCCACCTGCCTCGGCCTCCAAAAGTGCTGAGATTACAGGCCCGAGCCACTGTGTCCATCCCGTGGTATCTGTATTTCAAGAACAGAAGTTGAGTTGGGGCTGGGTCACTGTGTGGCAGGTGGTCTCACAGAAATAAAGGTACAACACTGTAGAAACAGTCTAGGTAGAGTCCCTTCGAGACCGACATCAGGAGCTCCACGTGCACAATGCGACAGCAGCTACATAGGCCTGAGCACCAGACAGTGAATGCATTTTGCAGAGGAATAAAACAGCTTTCAAGAGCACCTTTGTATCTGTCCTAGAAGTAATGTCTTTAGAAAATGTCTGTTTCTATTTCTCTCATCCCTGTTCCTTCAAGGCTATTGTAAGAGGAAGAAAAACAGATTCTGGAACACAGTAGTTTACACATTGTTTGCAGCCAAATTTGAATTTGGCCTACGATTAATTCCTGGGCTAGCATGGCAAACTTTCCAATTACATAAATGCAGAGCCCTGCATTATTTCAAAAACACATGGTACTTGCTCTGAAAATGATTCCGGATTCCAGGCCACGGAAAATCTGAAGGAACTGTTCTGCTGCTATTTCAGGGACCCAGTTAGGTTGGGAGAAGGCTGGGTAGCGGGGTCTCAGGAGAGGAGGAGAGGAGGAAAGAAGAGTTGGCCGTGAGCTGATGAAGCGGCAGAGGCAATGAGGCAGCCTTTTCCAGCTCCTCTTTGAGGGGCTGAGATTTTTACATCCTTGCACTCTATAGCCTCAGCCAGAGGCCCAAGCACAGAACTGGCTCCCTGTCCAAGCTTTGAGCCAAAGAGCGTGCACTCTAATGACCTTTCTCCCTGTGCCTCCCCATTTTTTTCTCTCTCTCTAGACTGTGAATGTATCAGACATCATCTGAAGAAAGTTGTTAGGCCTGGTTGGGTAGTAGTGGGGGTTGAGGACACAGTTGATTCAGGGCCACAGTGAACAGAACAGAGAGGAGCAGACCTTTGACACTTTTCAGAGATGCTAAAGGAGCAAATCACTGAAATTGAACCACAGTGTCCCTGGGCACAGCCTACAGGACCTCGGGGTCTGCTCCCTCATCCCACCCTTCTCTGCAAAGTCAGATTGAGCAGTAGACAGGCACAATCCACATTCAGAAGCATCTGCTGAGTTTGAGATAGACACCTTTCTGAGATTTGTTAACAAGGGACTGAGATCCTGGACATTTTGTTACGTAAACACATGCAAACACGGAAGAAGTAAAATCGAAACCTCCCGACGAAGAAAATCCCAGGACCAGATGATTTCATCACTGAATCCTACCAACATTTAAGGAAGAATTTCTACCAATACTTCTTAAATTCTTTCTTTCTTTATTTTTTTGGAGACGGAATCTCCCTGTCTCCCAGGCTGGAGTGCAGTGGCGCGATCTCAGCTCACTGCAAGCTCCGCCTCCAGGGTTCACGCCATTCTCCTGCCTCAGCCTCCCAAGTAGCTGGGACTACAAGCGCCCGCCACCAGGCCCGGCTAATTTTTTGTATTTTTGGTAGAGACGGGGTTTCACCGTGTTAGCCAGGATGGTCTCGATCTCCTGACCTCGTGATCTGCCCACCTTGGCCTCCCAAAAGTGCTGGGATTACAGGCGTGAGCCACGGTGGCCACTTCTTAAATTCTTTACCCCGCCCCCACCACCTCCCCCTAGAAAACAGAGCTAGAGAGAATACTTCCAAACACATTTGATGAGGCTAGGATGCTTGGTACCTAAGCCAGGCAAAGACATCACAAGAAAAGAAAACCACAGGTCAGTATCTCTGATGAACACTGATGCAAAATTCCTAAATAAAATATTAGCAAATGGAATCCAAGAACACATCAAAAAGATATCACATCATGACCAAGTGGGATTTATTCCTGGCGTGCAAGCCTGGTTTTAACATATGCAAATCAATCCGTACGATACATCACATTAGCAGAATGGGAGATTAAAAGCCACATGGTTACCTCAATTGATGCAGAAAAACATTCATCAATGCTCAACATTCTTTCTTGATAGAAACTTTTAACAGTTTAGGTATAGAATGAAAGTTCCTCAACATAGTGAAGGCCATTTAGGAAAAAACCACAGCTAACATTATAATAAATGGGGAACAATTAAAAGGTTTCTCACTAAGTTATGGTACAAGGCAAGGATGCCTACTCTCACCTGTTCTATTTGACACAGTACTGGAAGTATCAGCAAGAGAAATCACACAAGAAGAAGAAAGAAAAGTCATCCGAATTAGAAGAGAAAAAGTGAAATGATCTCTATTTGCACATGACTTGATCCCATATGTAGAAAACCCGAAAGATTCCACACACAAAAAAACCTGTTAAAACTAGTAAGTGAATTCAGTAAAGTTGAAGGATACAAAATCAACACACAAAAACCGGTAGCATTTCTATAAGTAACAACCCAGCTAAAAAATAAATTAAGAAAACAATCCCTTCTATGATAACATCAAGAAAGTACTTAGGAATAATCTTAACCAACAAGGTGAACGATTTGTACACTGAAAACTGTAAAACATTAGTGAAAGAAATTGAAGAGGATTCAAATAAATGGAAAAATCTCTCCTGCTCATGGATTGGAAGAATGAATAGTGTGAAAATGTCCCTACAACCCAAAGGAACATACAGATTCAATGCAATCCCTATAAAAATCCCAGTGTCATTCTTCACAAAAATAGGAAAAAAAATTCTAAAATCCATATGGAACCACGAATGAACCCAAATAGCCAAAGCTGTCTTCAGAAAGAACTAGAGGCATAACACTTCCTGATTTGAAATTGCGTTATAAACCTACGTAAACAGCATGGTACTGGCATAAAAATAGACACATAGACCAGTAGAACAGAATAGAGAGCCCAGATACAAATCCAAACATATATGGTCAACTAATTTTCAACAAGGGCACCAAGAGAACACATGGGGAAAGGAGAGTCTCTTCAATAAATGGAGCTGAAAAACTGGATTCCCACATGCAAAATAATGAAATTGTACCCTTATCTTACAACGTACACAAAAATCAACTCAAAAGGGACAAAAGACCTAAACATAAGACCTGGAACTGCAAAATTTCTGAAAAGGGACACCAGGGGAAAAGTTCCTAGACATTGGCCTTGGTAATGACGTTTTGCATATTACACCAAAAACTTGGCCATAAAATTGAAAATAAGTAAGCGAGACTATATCAAACTAAAAGGCTTCTACACAGCAAAGGAAACCATCATCAAAGTGAAACAGCCACCTATAAATTGGGAAAAATATACAAAATATATCTCTGATAAGGGGTTAATATCTACAACTTGTAAAGATCTCATACAACTCAATAAGAGAAAAATAAATAACCTGATTTAAAATATGGTCAAAAGACCTGCATATATATTTCTCTAAAGAAATAGCCAACATTAATACGAAAAGGTGCTCAGTGTCATTAGTCATCAGGAAAATGCAAATGAAAACCACTATGAAATTTCACCTCACATCCATTAAGATAGCTATTATCAAAAATTCAAAATACAGTGTCCTGCGCCTGTAATCCCAGCACTTTGGGAGGCTGAGGCAGGCAGATCACCTGAGGTCAGGAGTTCGAGACCAGCCTTGACCAACATGGAGAAACTCCGTCTCTACTAAAAGTACAAAATTAGCTGGGTGTGGTGGTGCATGCCTGTAATCCCAGCTACTCGAGAGGCTGAGGCAGGAGAATCACTTGGACCCAGGAGGCAGAGGTTGCTGTAAGCCAAGATTGAGCCATTGCACTCCAGCCTGGGCAACAAGAGCGAAACTCCGTCTCAAACAAAAGCCAAAACATAGCAAATATCGGTGACAGTGTAGAGAAAAGGGAACGCTTATGTACTGTGGAAGGGAATGTAGGTTGGTGCAGCCATTATGGAAAACAATATGGAAGTCTTAAAGAAATTAAAAATAGAACTACCATATGCCCTAGCAATCCCTCTGTTGGGCATATATCCAAAGGAAATGAAATCACCACCTCATGAAGATATCTTTACTCTCAGGTTCACTGCAGCATTATTCCTACCAGCTAAGATATGGAAACACCCTGAGTGTCCATCAGTGCATGAATGGATAAAGAAACTGTGGTATATACATACAGTGGAATATCATTCAGCCTTAAAAATGAAGACCCAGCCCTTTACCACAACACAGATGAACCTGGAGGACAATATGCTAAGTGAAATAGGCTAGACTCAGAAAGAAAAATATTGCATGATCGAATTTCATGTGGAATCTAAAAAAAGCAACAAATACTGTATATAGACACATCATCTCACTTATCTCATTTATATGTGGAAAATCAAATACTGTTTACAATATTACATGGTCAATTACATGTGGAAAAAAAGTCAAACACTTCATACAGAGGTAGAGAATAAAACAGTGGTTACCAGGGGTGGGAAGGGTAGGTGGGGAGAAGAGAAGGGGACGTGGAGGTCAGTGGATACAAAGTAAAACAATACATAAGATAACCATGTCTCGGAATGTTACCTACAACATGAAGACTGTCACTAAAAAAAAATTGTACTCTATTTGCCCTTCCTGCTAGATGAGTAGCTTTTAGCTGCTCTTGCCACACAAAATTAAACAAAAGAGTAAGTATGCGAGATAATGGATGTGTTAATTTGCTTCACTATAATAACCATTTTACTATCCATATGTATCCCATAGTGTCCTGTGGTATACTTTTTTTTTTTTTTTTTTTTTTGAGACGGATTCTCACTCTGTCACCGAGGCTGGAGTGCAGTGGCACTGTGTCGGCTCACTGCAACCTCCGTCTCCTGGGTTCAAGCAATTCTCCTACCTCAGCCTCCCAAGTAGCTGGGATTACAGGCACCCACCACCACGTCCGGCTAATTTTTATATATTTTTAGTAGAGATGGAGTTTCCCTTCCCCATGTTGGCCAGGCTGGTCTTGAACTCCTGACCTCAGGTGATCCACCTGCCTTGGCCTCCCAAAGTGCTGGGATTACAGGCATGAGCCAACCTGCCCAGCCGTATACCTTAAATATATACAATGAAAGTTATATTTAAAAAACACACACAAATGTAGACTAATTGAAAGTTAGAATTCCACCTGATAAAAAACATAAGTCGCCAAGTCATCAGCTCTCTGTGATGTTTATCATGGCTGGGTTGACTTGGTAGGTTTCTCCAAAACAGTAACAGAGGACCCTAGTGAAGGCTGACCACATCCCTGCGATTTCTGCATGGCTCGTCATAGCCCTGTACCCTGAATGATCTCTTGAGGTTGTTTCTAGCTAAAAGATCTATAACTCTATGAACCACCTCTATTTATTATGGCTCGTAAAAGTCATTGGCCACATATTTTATTCTCACTTGGCACATAAAGAATCAGAGAGGATAATTGAATAACCCAGGCCTATGCAGCAAGACAACATTCATTCTGCAACCACGCTTGGGCTATTTGAAGCTCAGAGCCCACTGCCTTGCCCACCTTTCTTTGTTGACCAATTGCATACAGCAAAGGAAGAGTGATAATTTATCACCCAATTCGACACTGTTGAGAGTATATGGGGACACCGTTAATAGTCATGCTGAGACAACAGGCATAAACCATGACATATGGGGATGTTCGGCAGAGGGGGAAAGTAAGGTAGCTTTTTATGAGGGCATCAACGGGTCTTAAATATGAATTCTACAGAATTTATGGGGTACTTTAAATTTACAGCCATTTATATCGCTTGCCACTCATAAAAACCCTCCTGTGTGGCTAGGTTGTCTGCCCTTGTCCCTAAAGGAAGTGTATGATGAAGTCACCCCACCCTCAGCCCCAGTCACAAGTACAACAGCCTCAAACTCCAAATGGGTTTAGTACCCCTCCAACGAATACTGCAGTCTCCAATAAAGCGATAATGCCCAGATGATTCCAAGGGAGCAGAGCCGCCACAGGAGCACATCTTTGGTGTGCCCCAGGGGTACACCTTGTTTTTCTTGTCCCTTCTCCCTTCTTTCCACCCAGAGCAAATTGTGGGTGGATGTCTGACTGTACCATGCAGAATCCAAAGGGGGCTCCCCTCGATTGCCCTCCCAGCCTGCTTCTTACTGTGTGGATGGAATAACAGAGATTAAACCACAATTGCAGGGTAGTGCTTGCCTCCAAACCTATAACTGTCTCTTCTTCACTAAACACCCTTTGGTCTTGGCCAAGGGTTGTCTATTCTGAGGAGAGATGATGCAGTAATATAGGTGGGAATGTGTGGTCTTCGCTCCAGATGCAGATTCAAGTCCAGATGCTGCCTACTTTTGTGTGTGTGTGTGTGTGTGTGTGTGTGTGTGTGTGTGACAGCATCTCACTCTGTAGCTCAGGCTGGAGCGCAGTGGCACAATCTCAGCTCACTGCAACCGCCGCTTCCCAGGTTCAAGCGATTCTCCTGCCTCAGCCTCCTGAGTAGCTGGGATCACAGCCACCCGCCACCATGCCTGGCTAATTTTTTGTATTTTTAGTAGAGATGGGGTTTCACCGTGTTGGCCAGGTTGGTCTCGAACTTCTGACCTCAAGTGATCCACCCGCCTTAGTCTTCCAAAGGGCTAGGATTATAGGCATGAGCCACCACACTCAGTCAAGTTTAATGTTTTAAGCCTCAGCTTTCCCTTCTGTTGAATGAGGAAGATAAGGCCTGTTTTATAGGGTTGTCATAAAGATAAATTCAATATTGTGTGAAAAGCTTTCAGCTCACTGCCTGGCTCATACCGGGACTTTGTGATTATGGAGGTTTCGATTCCGAAGCAGCAGCCTTACCATTCAGCAGGGCGAGGGAGCTTGGCCTGCAGAGTAACCTGCAGAGCGCAGAACTGGCACTTGATCGTGTCTTAGACTTTCTCCGTTTGCTCTTTTCTTTTAGAGACATGGACTCTGCAGGACTGAGCTAACCTCTGTACTGTGAGAGTACAGATCCCATGTTTCTCATTCTTCCCTTACCCACAGCTACTGAGATCATATTTTCTGAACCCCAAATTAAAGTACATAGCTTAGGGCTGAGTACAGGGGCTCATGCTTGTAGTCCCAGCACTTTGGGAGGCTGAGGTGAGAGGATCACTTGAACCCAGGAGGTCAAGGCTGCAGTGAACTATGATGGTACCACTGTACTCCAGCCTGGGTGATGGAAGCTAGACCTTGTCTCTAAAAATAAAATAAGCCTGATCATAACAAGGAATGTTGTCACGAACACTGTATCATACAACCCAGGAAGTATGGTTTTCTTACCCATTGTGCTTTTCACTTTGTTAACCATCAATCAATCAATCAATGCCCATGAAATAATGAATGGATCCATCAGACATCATCACTACCATCATAGCATATATATAGTTTTTGCATCCTGTTCTCCCTGATCAATTTGTTATATCAGTCAAGGTTCCAGCAGGAAATAGATGGCCCTCAAATTAGAATAATGCAAGGAGAGCTTAATAAAGGGGCTAGCTGGCTGGGCGTGGTCATTCACCCCGGTAATCCCAGCACTTTGGGAGGCAGAGGTGGGTGGACCATGAGGTCAGGAAATCGAGACCATCCTGGCTAACAAGGTGAAACCCTGTCTCTACTAAAAATACAAAATATTAGCCGGGCATGGTGGCACACAACTGTAGTCCCAGCTACTCGGGAGGCTGAGGCAGGAGAATGGCATGAACGCGGGAGGCGGAGCTTGCAGTGAGCCCAGATGGCGCCACTGCACTCCAGCCTGGGCGACAGAGTGAGCGTCTGTCTCAAAAAATAAATAAATAAATAAAATTTAAAATAAAATAAATAAATAAATGAAAATAAATAAATAAATAAAGGGGCTAGTTATGAAAGTGTGGGTGAGATGTGGAGCAGCCACCAGGGATACTGGTAATGGCAGAAAAGCTGTGACAACTCCCACATCCAGAAGGATGAGGGGAGGAAGCAGAAACAGGAACCAGAAGCAGAGTCTTTCATAGGAAAGGCTGCCTTGAAGGGAGCCTTGACCTTCAGTGACCTGAAGGTGAGAGCCAGTGGAGTAAGTGTCTTGACTTCACGCTCCTCCCTCACTTAGATCTGCTAGTGATCTCCTTCTACTGAACCCAGTGAGAAGCCAGAGGGCGAGGGAACCCATTACCCATTGATGTGATCAATCAATAGGCAGGGGGAGAAGGATGGGTCACATGGAGGATATCGGATACATGCGCTGTACATCTGAGATGCCAGGTGTCTCCCTCCCTCCCTCCCTCCCTCCCTTCCTCTCTCCCTCCCTCCCTCCCTCCCTTCCTTCCTTCCTTCCTTCCTTCCTTCCTTCCTTCCTTCCTTCCTTCCTTCCTCCCTCCCTTCCTCCCTTCCTTCCTTCCTTCCTTCTTTCCTTCCTTCCTTCCTTTTGTCCTTCTTTCTTCTTTTTTTCTTTTTATTTCTTTTTTTGAGGCAGAGTCTGTCACCCAGACTGGAGTACTGTGGTGCCAGCTCAGCTCACTGCAGCCTCGACCTCTCCAGGCTCAAGTAATCCTCCTGCCTCAGCTTCCTGAGTAGCTGGGATTATGGGAATGCACTACCACAGCCAGCTAATTAAAACAATTTTTTCATAGAGATGGGCTCTTGCTATATTGCCCAGGCTTGTCTCAAACTTCTGGGTTCAAATGATCCTCCTGCCTCAGACTCCCAAAGTGCTGGGATTACAGGTATGAGCCACTGCGCCCAGCCAAGGTATCCTTTTTAAACAAAAATTAAAAGCAAAAAATATTGTCAGATGCTTTATTCCCTTAAATGGTTCCCTACCTGGAATGCCACCACCTCCACCTTGCTGGCACGTGTCCTCTTCCCTGAGAAGCCTTCCTCGTACTTACCTGTCATTACCGTCAGGCCAGGAGGTGTCCTTCCTCCTTCCTCAGGACTCCTAAGTGCATTGCTGTAAACTCTACCCTAGCACTTCCCAGTTTGCAATGATTGCTTTCCTTCTCTAGGAGCTTCGTTTTTTTTAAAAAAAATTATTCTTTTTTTTTTTTTTTTTTTTTTTTGAGATAGGGTCTTATTCTGTTGCCCAGGCTAAAGTGCAGTGGTATAATCTCGGCTCTCTGCAGCCTCCACCTCCTGGGTTTAAGCAATCCTCCCATCTCAGCCTCCTGAGGAGCTGGGACTTCAGGTGCATACTATCAAGCCTGGCTAATTTTTGTATTTTTTTGTAGAGATGTGGTTTTGCTATGTGGCCCAGGCTGGTCTCGAACTCCTGAGCTCAAGCAATCTGTCCACTATTTCAAGTGTGAGCCACTGCACCTGGCCACCAGGAGCTTCTTGAAGAAAAGGTCCCATGTGTTGGTTCTCGTATTTCCAACACTAGCCCAGTGACATGCACATAGCAGATGCTGAGTCAGTGTTTGTTGAATAAATGAAATAAAATGTTTCCCATGAAATGGAAGAATGCTTGCCCTTAGATTACAATAAAGTCCTCCCTTGGTTTTCTAGCCCAGAATCGACCCCTTGTCCCAACAAATACATCTTTTCTCTCTTAGGCATGTTCAGACCAACAGAAAGAGGTCAAAGGGCATTGATGGATTTGAACATCTGGATTGTGTTAGCAGCAGCTGTGGGAAGCGGCAAACCAGCAGGAAGGTGTGGGTGGAGAGGGTGGTCAGACTGTGGAATGATGTCTGGAAAATGGAAACTGTTTACTGACGCCTTGTAAAGAAACCTTGAGCACCATTTAAATTCACACTCAAATTCTAGGTAACATCTCTTTGCTTTCTGGAAGCGCTGACGAAAGAGACGCTAAAACCAATGGTGTATGTCTTATTATGAAGATCAGAGGCATTGACAGGAGGCTTGGGAAGGCTGAACAATTGAAAATCTTTTTAACGAGTTTATTGTTTGTTGTTTGGTTCACTTTTGGTCGGTTGTGTGTATGTGTGTTTATGTGTGTACGTGCGTGTGTGTGTATTAGTCAGGGTTCTCTAGAGGGACAGAACGAATAGGATAGATGTACATGTGAAAGGGAGTGTGTTAAGGAGTATGGACTCACACAATCACAAGGTGAAGTCCCACCGTAGGCCATCTGCAAGCTGAGGAGCAACGAAGCCAGTCCGAGTCCCAAAACCTCAAAAGTAGGGAAGCCGACAGTGCAGCCTTCAGTCTGTGGCCAAAGGCTTGAGCGCCCCTGGCAAACCACTGGTGTAAGCCCAAGAGTCCAAAAGCTGAAGAATTTGGAATCTGATGTTCAAGGGCAGGAAGCATCCAGCACAGGAGAGAAACGAAGGCTGGAAGACTCAGCAAGTCAGCTTCTCCCAACTTCTCCTGCCTGCTTTATTCGAGCTGCGCTGGCAGCTGGTTAGATGGTGCCCACCCAGATTGAGGATGGGTCTGCCTTTCCCAGCCCACTGACTCAAATGTTAATCTCCTTTGGCAACACCCTCACAGACACACCCAAGATCGATACTTTGCAACCTTCAATCCAATCACGTTGATATTCAGTATTACTATCACAGTGCATTTGTGTGCGTGTGTGTATGTGACTGTTTTTGTGTGTGTGCATGTGTGTGTGGTTGTGCATGCACGCTTGTGTGTGTGTGCAGGGACTACCCCAGTCTTTATTGTCAAGAAGTGGTTCTATCAGGCTCTATCCAGGAATAAGAATTGGGCAGAGAAACATTTAGAGGCAGAAATGGAATGGAAATGGAAGAAAATACTCATCGGCGCACTTTTCATTATAACCTGCCTCTCTCAGCCCTCCCAGTGCCCCCTCCCAACACCTGTCCTTCCCTTGCTGTGTTTTCCTGGGTTCTCCATGCAGACTCGAAATGGTCTGTAGGGTGAGATCACTCCACAAACGACAAATATTTGCTCAGTGATCACTGTGTACAAGGTGACAGAATTCCAAGCATTGTGTGGGTTTTTTATTTGCACACAAGTGCCTGGGTTCTATGGAGAAAATTCTAAAGATACCTATTGACCTTTATGATGATCTCTTTCCAAATAACGAGAGTGTTGAACCTTCTGTTATTCTGAAGAGCTCAGAATGCTTTTCAGGCTTCCTCCCTTATTTGATCTGTAGGTTTATTTGACCATGAGGTTGCAAAGAGCTGTTGTTCTCTCCATTTGGTTAAGGAGAAAATGAAGCCCAGGGAAGTGTGGGTTTGGTCAGGTTCACATAATTATGTTGTCCTGGAACATGGATCTCCTGACTCTCGTTTTCCATTAGATGGCATTGCCTTTCTAGAATGAGGTTAACAAGGATTCATAGGAAGCACATTATTTAGAGAACAATTGTTGGGTTGGGGACAGACTGAAAGATAAGAGCTATTTACTAAACCAAGGAAATCGTTTCGTCTTTCTGAGGCTTCGCCACCCTTTTTGAGCATAACGTTTCCTGAAATTCCTGAAAAGCAACGAGTTACATTAGATGACTGTAATTAAATGAGCTTGTACAATTATATTCAAAAATAATATTGCTTTAAAAGTTGCATTAACAGTCATGCATAGCAAGGGCACTGTGCATTGGTGGGGGCCAGGAGAGGGCTGGAGAACAGGCCATTGGCTCCCCCTGCCCCTCTCTCTTCAATTCTTTAATTGACATTGAACAACTTCAGTTTAGCATTTCTTCCCAGGATGAATTCAGACCATATTTCAAGTTCACTTGGGCACTTATGCATAGCGCTTTGTGCTGACTCAAGCCTCAGGAAAAGAGGTTGGGTTGCCAAGCCTGGAGTCTAAACTTACAGCTTCACTTCAGCAAGGACGAGAAAAATGCAGGTTTACCAAAAAAATTCGCTACTGAGTTTCCATTCATTCTGAAAGGTTCTACAGGAAACCAGAAGCGTTGCTGAGTGTTACTGTCTAGGGCTGAGACTTCTGCTCATAGTTCCAGCTTCCACAAATACCAGGGCTTAGAAGCTTAGAATGCCTTCTGAGACGGTGATATGGTTTGGTTGTGTCCCCACGCAAATCTCACCTTGCCACCACACTTTTTTTTTTTTTTTGAGACGGACAGAGTCTTGCTGTGTCGCCTAGGCTGGAGTCCAGTGGTGCAATCTCAGCTCACTGCAACCTCCGCCTCCTGGGTTCAAGCGATTCTCCTGCCTCAGCCTCCTGAGTAGCTGGGACTACAGGTGCCAACCAACACACCTGGCTAATTTTTGTATTTGTAGTAGAGAAGGGGTTTCACCATGTTGGCCAGGCTGGTCTCAAACTCCTGACCTCGAGTGATCTGCCCACCTCGGCCTCCCAAAGTGCTGGGATTACAGGCGTGAGCCACTGAGCCCCGCCCCAGATCTCACCTTGAGTTGTAATAATCCCCACATGTCAAGGACAGGGCTAGGTGGAGATAATGGAATCAGAGGGGCGGGGCCCTCTAGACCGTTCTCGTGGTAATGAACAGGTCTCACAGGATCTGATGGTTTTATAAATGGGAGTTCCCCTGCACAAGCTCCCTCTTGCCTGCTGCCATGTAAGACAAGACTTGTCTTCACTTCTTTTTTGCCTTCTGCCATGATCATGAGGCCTCCCTAACCATGTAGAACTGTGAGTCCATTAAACCTCTTTCCTTTATAAATCACCCAGTCTTGGGTATGTCTTGATAAGCAGTGTGAGAACAGACTGATAGAGAGGGAGATTAATCAAATGCAAAAACCCAAACTAAGAAGTAACCTCCAGGATTCTTACAAACGCTCCAAGGATGTGTTCATCAGAGGCAGTCTGAGGCTTCTGGCAGCACCTCTCCTCCTTCTCTACTTTCTGAGACTCTTGTCTGAACTTTACGGAAGTGACAGGAGCCAATAGGAAGCTACCAGGCTGCACTCCCTTAATGGCTCACAAGCAGGGCGCCCTAACTTGCCCTTCTTTACAGTTGTGTGGCTGTGGGGATTAAATTCTTCCTGTGAAAACTGGGGGACACCTGTTCTGTCCACCATAAAAAGTTATCAAGACCAGGTGCAGTGGCTCACACTAATCCCAGCACTTTTGGAGGGAGGCCTAGGTGGGAGGATTGCTTGGGCCCAGAAGTTTGAGATCAGTGTGGGCAACATAGTGAGACCTCGTCTCCACCAAAAATTTAAAAATTAGCTGGGCATGATGGTGCACACCTGTAGTCTTACCTGTTCAGGAGGGTGAGGTTGGAGGATGGCTTGAGCCCAGGAGTTGGAGGTTGCAGTGAGCTCTGATCACACCACTGCACTCCAGCCCAGGTGACACAGCAAGACCCTGTCTCAAAAAAAAAAAAAAAAAAAAAAAAAATGTTGTTATTGGCTGGGCGTGATGGCTAACACCTATAATCTCAGCACTTTGGAAGATTCACTTGAGCCCAGGAGTTAGAGACCAGCCTAGGCATTGATAGGGAGACCCCATGTCTACAAATAACGTAAAATAATTAAAAAATTAGCCAGACATAGCAGTGCGCACCTGCAGTCCCAGCTGACTGGAAGGTTGAGATGGGAGGATCACTTGAGCCCAGGAGGTTGAGGCTGCAGTGAGCCAAGATCACTCTCCTGCACTCCAGCCTGGGTGACATAGTGAGGTTTTGTCTCAAAAAAAAAAAAAAAAAAAAAAAAAGAAAGTCACTGAAGAAGTCAAAGGAAACCATCTATTAAATATTGCCTTATGAATGGAGAGGTACCAGGTAGATATGAGGTGTTACTAATTTTGTGAAACCATAAAGAGAGAGAATAAAAAAGTATGCCTTGGTTTTGAACAAAACCCCTCATTCTCTCATGCACAATGTATTTGTGAGATACTTTTGGCACAATGCTGTTGTCTGAATGGTTGTGTCCCTCTGAAATTTCTATGCTGAAATCCTAACATATTAGGATATTAGGAGGGTAGGGCCTTTGGGAAGTAATTAGGTCATGAAGGTGATGCCTTCATGAATGGAATTGTTGCCATTTTATTTTATTTATGGTTCTTTTTTTTTGAGATGGAGTCTCACTCTGTCGCCCAGGCTGGAGTCCTGTGGCACGATCTCGGCTCACTGCAACCTCCGCCTCCCAGGTTCAAGTGATTCTTCTGCCTCAGCCTTCCGAGTAGCTGGGACTACAGGTGTGCACCACCACACCCGGCTAATTTTTTATTTTTAGTAGAGACAGGGTTTCACCATGTTGACCAGGCTGGTCTTGAACTCCTGACCTCAGGCGATCCACCTGCCTTGGCCTCCTAAAGCACTGGGATTACTAGGTGTGAGCCACTGTGTCTGGCCATTGTTGCCATTTTAAAAGAAACCCCAGGGAGCCCCTTCCAGCTTATGAGGACACAGCTGAGAAGGCACTGCGTGTGAACAAGGAAGTGCACCCTCATCAGACACCAAGTCTAACACTGTCTAGATCTTGGACTTTACAGCCTCTAGAGCTGTAAGAAATAAATGGCTGTTTTTTATAAGACAGGTAGTCTATAGTATTTCATTGTAGCAGCCCAAATGGACTAAGACACACATCTCTCTTTAACCGTGCATTGTTTTCCAGAGATATATAACAGTGCCCTATAGTGCTTAAGGCCAGGGGACATGCAAGTGTAACCTCTGGGAGCTTCAGTTATGTGAAAAATAATTTTTGAGAGAAACATTTTTCTTTAAAAAATTATGATGTATTCACTTATTTATACATTCATTTGACAAGTGTTTATAGAGGACTTGTAGAGGAAAATTAGATGCTCTCAGTAGCTGGAGAGTCATGATTCTCTTGGCACTCACTCATGATCTGTAACCCTATCTCCATATGATATTTCTAATAATTCTCAGCTCATCAGTATAGACAATTAGTCTTACCCCTCCATTTTCCAGTAGTTTGATAAGTGTTTACTTGAATGCAAATCTTTTTGGAATTATTGTACAACTTCGAACTTTGGACCAGCAGGTTGAATTGCAGTCAGAAGACTGTGTCAAACTTTCCTATGCAACTGGTTCTGAAATTTCCACCACGCGATGAATGTTGTTTTGTTCCTGCGGCTTTCTTGGCCTTTGGCTCTCTAAACCTCAAAACACACAACGGTTTGTCTTTGCAAAGGCCTTCCCTAATGGTGTGGAATAATCACTCATTCCATTGCAGAACTGTACCACCTACCCTCTTCCTTACCTCAAAGTTCTGCTCAGTGAGTTCTTTCACTAAGGAGAGCTATTCAATAACTTTTCTTTCCACTGAAGATTAGATTTCTCAAAAATCAAAATAACACCAGCAAGACCAGCGAGGGGCTAGAGTTCAGGAAGGCAGCACGATATTGCTGAGAGCACAGGTGCTCTGAGCCAGGCGGATAGTGTGGATTCCTGCTCCACTTAAAAGTATGCTTTGCACCTTTAGACAGCGTCTTCACCCTGCCAGTCCCACATTTGTAATGGGGACACAAATGTTGTCGATAGGGCAGTTTCTCTGACAATGCTTTGCAGTCTTTGCTGCAGGAGGGTCCCTTATGTCAGGGACTCCACGTTCGAACTTCCTTGACATTATTTTTATTTTTATTTATTTATTTTCTTTTATTATTATTATTATTATACTTTAAGTTTTGGGGTGCGTGTGTAGAACATGCAGTTTTGTTACATAGGTATACACGTGCCATAGTGGTTTGCTGCACCCATCAGCCCATTATCTACATTAGGTATTTCTCCTAATGCTATCCCTCCCCTAGCTCCTGAGCCCCTGACAGGCCCCGGTGTGTGATGTTCCCCTCCCTGTGTCCACGTGTTCTCATTGTTCAATTCCCACTTGTGAGTGAGAACATGTGGTGCTTGGTTTTCTGTTCTTACGTTAGTTTGCTGAGAATGATGGTTTCCAGCTTCACCCATGTCCCTGCAAAGGACATGAGCTCACCCTTTTTTATGGCGGCATAGTTTTGTTTATTTATTTATTTTGAGTTGGAGTTTCACTCTGTTGCCCAAGCTGGAGTGCAGTGGTGTGATCTCAGTTCACTGCAACCTCCACCTCCCAGGTTCAAGTGATCCTCTTATCTCAGCCTCCTGAGTAACTGGGACTAGAGGTATGCGCCACCATGCCCAGCTAATTTTTGTATTTTTAGTAGAGGTGAGGTTTCACTATGTTGGCAAGGCTGGTCTTGAACTCCTGACCTCAGGTGATCCACCCCCCCCGCCTTGGCCTCCCAAAGTTCTGGGACTACAGGTGTGAGCCGCCA
Organism: Theropithecus gelada; assembly: GCF_003255815.1. Taxonomy (NCBI): domain Eukaryota; kingdom Metazoa; phylum Chordata; class Mammalia; order Primates; family Cercopithecidae; genus Theropithecus; species Theropithecus gelada. Next base: position 34,994,129 of record NC_037677.1, read on the forward strand.
CACCCAGCCCAAGCTTTCTTGACATTTTATGTTCATCCTAAACATTTGTGTCTGTTCTGCACACTGTTCGGCAATGTAGTCAGGTTTGTTTTAATACACAAATGATGTTTTCCTTCCCAAATATTTGAGTAAAACAAGTGCTCCAGAAAGAGACTTTGCGTAACTCCAACATCCTACAGCATACATACCTATGTTCTGGAAGTATGGTTATTAAGAGGACACTCAGGGCTGAAAATATTCAACAGGTGTGCATCTGTGAGAAAATATGGGCTGTAAAAATATTGAAACATATTTGTTTTGACTGGTGTGTAGGTGCCCTCACTTGGCTCTCAAACCCTTGATATCAACCACTACACTAAACTCTCCCCCTACTACCAATGCCTCTCCCTTGTTAAAGCTACTAGTCTTATGGCTGTGATTAGAATTCAGTCTACTTGGGAGCAAACCATTGTGCTGGGTGTATTTGGAACAGCATTGTATCCAGCATCCCTTGCTCCTCTGCTTTGGGACACGGCCTTCTTTACATCAAGGAGCTCTGACTTCCCCATTCCATGAGGTTCTGGGAGGTTTCTAATCATAGCCCCCACTTCCTCCCTCCAGTGGTTCTTGGAATGGGCAGTGATACAAGTCTGGAGAATTATAGTCCCCCTCAGTCCCCTGGGTACAGTGACGATCACGAGCACGTGACAAGGGGCAAGTATGTGACCCAAGATGGACCAGTCAGTCTTTCCCTGAAACCCTGTGTATGGATGTAGGGACTGAGAGGCTCCTTGTCTGCCTTTGAAACGAGCTGAAAGGATGTGACCCAGAGCTTTTAGTGGCCTTGAACATGTAATGAAGAAGGACCCTATGGAATGACACCCAGACAGCAATGGACAGGTGGAGACATTGAGAAAAAGAGAGGGCCCTGATGATATTGTCTGAGCGTCAGACCATACCTGCTCCTTTGCAACGGCGACTCTCAAACTTCAGTGTGTACTAGCGTCACCTGGAGAACTAACACAGAAGCCGGAGGCCCAGGCTTGCTGAAGAGGGGTTGGGCCAGGTCCTCTGCATTTCTTCCATATTCTCCAGGTGATTTGAACACACACCAGACTTTGAGAAATACAGCTCTGCAAGCACATGAACCACTCTCTCTTCTGCTGTAGCTACTTAGGGTTCCTATAAGAAGCGATAGAGAAAATCACCTAGCATTCTACGCAGTGAAGGTGGCAAACCTCCAGTCAGGACCCCAGAGTCTCCCTGATCCTGGATGGCTGAGTGAGTTGCGGTGTTTGCTCCTGGGAAATACACTTCATGGACCCAGCGATGGCTGGAGTGGGGTGCTAAGGTATAACGTTGATTAGGGAAGGCTCCTGAGATCAACCACTGTGGATGGAAAGAGAAGAGAAAGGGGCAGGATTGGGCAGAGGGAGACACTGGGCTACACTGAAGTATTGATGAAGGCTTCAGCCAACCTCACAGAAAGCTCTGGAGAGAGGAACTCCATGCTAAAACAGGAGTGACACCTTCCACCTGTTTTTACTCCCTCATGTCTACAGTTACCTGAAGAGCATTCCTTGAACTGGAGGAAGTTAGTGGGAATTTGGCAGAAGAATGGGGAAAAAAACAATGAACAATCACAGATGAGGAATCCTTGCAGGAGGCAGGGCCACCATTTCCTCAGGTTCCCTCTCTGCACTTTTTTTTTTTTTTTTTTTTTTTGGAGGCAGAGTCCTGCTCTGTTGCCCAGGCTGGAGTGCAGTGGCAGGATTTCAGTTCATTGCAACCTCTGCCTCCTGGGTTCAAGCGATTCTCTTGTCTTAGCATCCCAAGTAACTGGGATTACAGGCATGTGCAACCACGCCTGGCTAATTTTTGTATTTTTAGTAGAGATGGGGTTTTGCCATGTTGGCCTGGCTGGTCTTGAACTCCTGACCTCAGGTGATCCACCCGCCTCAGCCTCCCAAAGTGCTAGAATTATAGGCATGAGCCACCGCACCCGGCCTCTCTTTGGCTTTTGTCTGATCTCATTAGGTTCTGGGTTCATTCTCTTAATAACTTTCTCATGGGATGTGACTGTTGCTAGCTCAGGTTTCTATCCTAGGAACTAAAGAATATAAGACTTCCACCAGCCCAGTTGAAGAGTCCCAGCCAAGCCACCTGTATTAGAGCCACTCCTGATACCAAAATCTGTATTAATTAGTCAGGGTTCGCTAGAGGGACAGAACTAATAGGATTGCTGAACATATAAAGCAGAGTTTATTAAGGAGAATTGACTCACATGATCACAAGGGGAGGCCCCACAATAGGCCGTCTGCAGGCTGAGGAGCAAGGAAGCCAGTCCGAGTCCCAAAGCTAAAGAACTTGGAGTCTGATGTTCTAGAGCAGGAAACCTCTGGCACAGGAGAAAAATGGAGGCCGGAAGACTAAACCAGTCTAGTCTTTCCTCGTTCCTCTGCCTGCTTTTATTCTGACCGTGCTGGCAGCTGATTAGATGGTGCCCACCAGATTGAGGGTGGGTCTGCCTTTCCCAGTCCACTGACTCAAATGTTAATCTCCTTTGGCAACACCCTCACAGACACACCCCAGGACAATGCTTTACATCCTTCAGCCCCTTCAAGTTGACACTCAGTAGTAAACATCACAACACCCTAGCTTGAATTAGGTTTTGTCATCTTGCCTAGGTTCATCCTTATGTCCAAGGGGTAGCAACTTTTACCAGAAGGGGGGACGGGTAGATGATAGTCCCACTATCTCACAATGACAGTGACTAGGGAAGTAGTTTTACATCCATCACCTCATTTCATCTTCACAGAAATCCTGCAAGGACATTAAGTATTACCTCAACTTTTTTTTTGCCTGGTCCAGTTGGATCATGCCTGTAATCCCAGCACTTTGGGAGGCCAAGGCAAAATGATTGCTTCAGGCCAGGAGTTCAAGCCCAGCCTGGACAACATAGTGAGACTCTGTTTCTACAAAAAAAATAAAAATATTAACCAGGCTTGGTGGTGTGTGCTTGTAGTCCCACATACTAGGGGAGCTGGGGTAGGAGGATCGCTTGAGCCTAGCAGGTCAAGGCTGCAATGAGCTATGATCACATCACTGCACTCCAGCCTGGGCAATACAGTGAGACCCTGTCTCCAAAAAAAAAAAAAAAAAAAGGAAAATAAATTACCTTGACTTTTTGATGAGGAAACTGAGGCTCACACAGTTCCTGCATGGAACTCTAACTCCAAGGCCCACATCCTTTCCAGCACCCCTGTGGGATGCCAGCAGGCTTTGCTTCTGTCTCTTCTCACTTACTCTGGAGTTCTTGGCACTTTTCACAATAGTTGTATCTGCTGTGTTAATTTCTTAAAATGAGAATCACTCAGCATGTTTTAGAATTGACTGGATGTGTCCACCACCTAAGCTGTTCTGTGTACTGAGGCCTGGAGATGCTTGTGTTCACCAGGGACTCACCCAGAAAATGAAGGCTGAGGACACAGAAGAGCTGATGTTATTTCTGTCACCTTCTCTCTTTCCAACATGCTAGTCAAACTCTCTTTCTCTCAGGTTCTCATGTTGAAGTTCTTTTTCCTATTTATCCTGCATGTTCCACCCACTTCATGAGGAAGACAGGAGAAGAAAAGGGAAGCAAACAGAGAGAGGAGAGGAGAGGAAGCTATTTGTTAGCGTTAGGATTTTTCTTTTCCCAGAAAGACTGAGATCCATGTAATCCATCTCTTCTCTTTGTTGATGAGTTCCTGGAGGTCCAGGATTAGGTTTGTTCACTGCAGCGTCCCCCACGTTTCCTAGCAGAATGCCATGAACATGTAAGTTTCTCGGTCAATGTGTAGTGACTTAAAGTGAGTTTTGCCTTGGGTCAGTTTTGCTGACAGTTCTGTATACGATCAGGAAACAGCTCTAATCCTCTTCTTAGTGTCCAGTGGACAGAAAACACACACCTGCCATCCTACCGAGGAAGAAAGGAAGGGAACATCATACGTATTCACTCTGGGAGGTGCAAAGGAGGTGCTTTATGTATGTTACCTTATTTTATCCTAACAACAACCACCCATGGGCAGAGATATTATTCTGTCCACTCCAGGGGAGGAAATTTAGAGAGAGAAAGTCATTTTGAATTCAGCATGGGGTAGGGTTTGTCAGCACAGACTCCAGACCACCTAGGCTTGTCCTCAGGTTCCACCAGGTACTCGCTTGTGTGGCCTTGGGCAAGTTCCACGATTTCTCTGACCTCACTTTCCTGATCTGTAAAATGGGGATGATAATATCTAGTAAACAGTTTGCCCTGTAAACACAGTGCCTAACACAGAATAGAGTTTGATGATGGTCATTTAACAACACTCGCCCATCATTAGGACTTCTTTTTATCAGTACACCACTTGTTTAAAGCTTTAGAGTGCACCGGAAGCATCCAAAGAACTTGTTGAAATTACAGATACCAGGGACACACCCCAATTGGGGTGACCAACTTGCCCCCGTTTTCCCAAGACTTTCCTGGTTTTAGCTCTGAAAGTCCTGCCTCCTGGGGAACCCTGCAGTCCTGAGCAAGTTAAGATGGTTAGTCACTGACCACCCCATATTAACCATATCAGAATCTCTGGGTGTGGGGTTCAGGTATCTATAGCTTTAACGAGAGAGGCATTGGGATTAGGGAGAGAGTTTAGTGTAGTGGTTTATATCACGGGTTTGAGAGCTGGGTAGACCTGGGTTTGAATCTCCTTTTTGTCATTTTTGAGAAGTATGACTTTGGCTGTGTTGATGAGTTCCTGGAAAGCCCACTGGGAAATGGAGATTAGCAGGTATATTGTTGATTAGGGATTGCTCCTGGGATCAACCCTTGTGGATGGAAAGAGAAGGGAAAGGGGCAGGATTGGGCAGAGGGAGGCATTGGGCTATAATAAAGTCTTGATGGAGGCTTCGGCCAACCTCACAGAGAGCTCTGGAGAGAGGAGAGCTGTTAAGAGTTGTCCTGAGTTGGAGAGAGGGGGCCAGACCTCTCTGCTTTCATGTCAACCAAGTCAGTGGATGCTGGCTACCCTGCAGCAATCACCCGGGAGGCTGACAGCTGAGAGCTATCTGTCAACAGCGTTTCTTGCAGCTTTGAGAATAAATATTACAGAGAACAACTTTTTCAGGTGCCACATCACAGCATCCACTATAGGGTGAATTGCTCAACTCCTCCAAGAATTAATAAGATTACCTGCACAGAGGGTTGTTAAGGATTAAGTGCACACGTACAGTGCAGTTTCTCCAACACTCTGCAAGCACTCATGTCATTTTAGCTAATATAATACTCTAAAGATAGAATGGGGTAGAGCTTGAGATGGAGGTGGGACTGCTTCAGAAAGCTTTCTTGGAGGCATTTCTGACTTATCTGTGTTACTAGAAGCAATAATGTTTGATTTTTTTTTTTTTATTATACTGTGAGTTCTAGGGTACATGTGCATAATGTGCAGGTTTGTTACATATGTATACTTGTGCCATGTTGGTGTGCTGCAGCCATCAACTCATCAGCACCCATCAACTCGTCATTTACATCAGGTATAACTCCCAATGCAATCCCTCCCCCCTCCCCCCTCCCCATGATAGGCCCCGGTGTGTGATGTTCCCCTTCCTGAGTCCAAGTGATCTCATTGTTCAGTTCCCACCTATGAGTGAGAACATGCGGTGTTTGGTTTTCTGTTCTTGTGATACTTTGCTAAGAATGATGGTTTCCAGCTGCATCCATGTCCCTACAAAGGACACAAACTCATCCTTTTTTATGGCTGCATAGTATTCCATGGTGTATATGTGCCACATTTTCTTCATCCAGTCTGTCACTCATGGACATTTGGGTTGATTCCAAGTCTTTGCTATTGTGAATAGTGCCGCAATAAACATACATGTGCATGTGTCTTTATAGCAGCATGATTTATAATCCTTTGGGTATATACCCAGTAATGGGATGGCTGGATCATATGGTACATCTAGTTCTAGATCCTTGAGGAATCGCCATACTGTTTTCCATAATGGTTGAACTAGTTTACAGTCCCACCAACAGTGTAAAAGTGTTCCTGTTTCTCCACATCCTCTCCAGCACCTGTTGTTTCCTGACTTTTTAATGATCGCCATTCTAACTGGTGTGAGATGGTATCTCATTGTGGTTTTGATTTGCATTTCTCTGATGGCTAGTGATGATGAGCATTTTTTCATGTGTCTGTTGGCTGTATGAATGTCTTCTTTTGAGAAATGTCTGTTCATATCCTTTGCCCACTTTTTGATGGGGTTGTTTGTTTTTTTCTTGTAAATTTGTTTGAGTTCTTTGTAGGTTCTGGATATTAGCCCTTTGTCAGATGAGTAGATTGCAAAAATTCAATGTTTGAATTTTTATTGTAGGATGTGTTACTAGGTTGGGCACGAAACGAAGATATAAAGTGGGTAAACAAGTGAATTCATTTAACAATTGTTTAATAAACACCTGTTAAGGGAGAGTGTAGACTCTGAATGAAGGTTGAAAAGGAAAGTAGTTTTTGCTCTGGAAGAATATGTAATTTAGTGGGCTACAGATGGCTTATATAAGAGATTCCACGGAAAATTAAACACATTTTTGTTAGTAGCAATGCAACGCAGTATGGAAGACTGTTGGTACTAGAATATGGTGGGTGTTGGATATTGGGTTCTATAATTACCTCCAATAAGAGACTCTTCATTTCCATCAAAATGTGGAATTAGATGCTGCTGCTAGATACGTTTTTTTGTTTTTGTTTTGTTTTGTTTTGTTTTGTTTTGGAGATGGAGTCTCGCTCCGTTGCCCAGGCTAGAGTGCAGTGGCACGATCTCGGCTCACTGCCAGCTCCACCTCCCAGGTTCCTGCCATTCTCCTGCCTCAGTCTCCCCAGCAGCTGGGATTACAGGCGCCCGCCACGATGCCCCACTAATTTTTTATATTTTTAGTAGAGACGGGGTTTCACCGTGTTAACCAGGATGGTCTCGACCTCCTGACCTCGTGATCTGCCCGCCTCGGCCTCCCAAAGTGTTTTTGTTTTTGTTTTTGTTTCTGAGACAGAGTCTTGCTCTGTCACCCAGACTGGAGTGCAGTGGCATGATCTTGGCTCATTGAAGCCTTGACCTCCCCAGGCTCAAGTGATCCTCCCACTTCAGCCTCCCAAGTAGCTGGGACTACAGGTGTGCACCACCACATCTGGCTAATTTTTCTATTATTTGCAGAGGCAGGCTTTCACTCTGTTGCCTAGGCTGGTCTTGAACTCCTGGGCTCAAGCGATCCTCTTGCCTTGGCCTCCCAAGGTGCTGGGATTTCAGGCGTGGTTCACTGCACCGGGCTGTGGAGAAGCTGTAATGGGATGGCTACACTTTAACACATTAACTTGCTGAAACATTTTTGGGGGTAATTTTGAATCTACATCAAGAGCCTCAAAGACACGCATGTCCTTTGAAACAGAATCCTACCCTTGAGACTCTTATCCAGAATTATTTGAAATGAGAAAAAATAAAAAGAAAGAAAACACTGAAAGATGTTTTCTTTGTTATATGGCTCCTAACAGAAAGACTCTGAAAATGCTTTCGATGTTTCATGATAGGGAAACATTTATTTAAAATTAAAATGCAATTATCTTGGAAAGGGTTGGGTTTCATTTGGGACCCATTTTCCAAATGAAGGAAGTTGAGGCCATTAATCGGTCATAGGATTGTTGAGACAGGTGGAGACAAATGCAACCAGGCCTTGGGTGACATCAGGACTATAATGGGACAGAAAGCTACTGACCTCCCTCCATGTACAGATGCACCAAATAAGCATCTACCCGCAGATCCATTTCCTCGGGAAGTCGGAGGCCAGTTAGAGACACCTACCCACCAGACAACGGAGAAAATGTTGATATCAGATAGACAGGAAAACTGGGGCACACTTGGGCACAGTACGCACCCTGACCACTGTGCCATAAAATTGGCAAAGGAGTTCCCATCACCCAGGTTATTCCTGTGGAGAGGATGGTCTGAGCCCCGCATGAAGGGCTCCAATCCTGTTTGCCCACGGTTTAACACTTAATGCACCGACCACAAGAACACAGGGGATTAGATACACATGTGTAGGAAAAAAATCTAGCAGTTTGATATGGGCATGCAAGTATTTTCAGAGACTTTATACAACTGTGATTGTATAAAGCGCAGAGAAGGGGCTTAAATCAGTGCAGAGAAGGGGCTTAAAAACACGTGTGGCCAAGCACAATGGCTCATGCCTGTAATCCCAGCACTTTGGGAGTACGACATGGCAAAACCCTGTCTCTACAAAATACAATTATAAAACTTAGCCAGCTGTGGTGGTGCATGCCTGTAGCCCCAGCTTCTCAGGAGGCTGAGGCGGGAGGATCACTTGAGCCCAGGAAGTCGCAGCTGCAGTGGGTGAAGATGGTACCACAGCACTCCATCCTGGGCAACAGAGCGAGAGTGAGACCTTGTCTCAACAAAACAAAACGAACAACTCTGTTTCCACTTGGGAGGAGTTTCCAAAACATACCTGCAGCTGCTGCATGGTGGCCTGGCTTCTAATTAACTTGCTTGGGGAGTTAACAAGACAATTATTAACCTGTCATCAGTCTGGGAGGAGTTTGTACTCAGGCGAAGTGCTCCGGCCCTTATAACATCCACCTAAGGAACTGCATCTTAGATCTCCTAGTGCAGAGAGAGGATGAGACTGGCAAACACATGTCTCTCTAGACTGCAGAGGGAAAAAAAAGTGGTGGTTTTACATTATAAAGGGTGCATAAGCAATTTGAAGGACTCCATCCCCAGGGAGCAGTGCTGAGAAGGCTTTTAAAAAACACAGCCCCTGTGTATTCTGGATCTTATACCCTTGTCAGATGAATAGTTTGCAAATATTTTCTCCCACACTGCAGGTTGTCGCTTCATTCTGTTGATTGTTTCCTTTGCTGTGCAGGAGCTTTGGAGTCTGATATAATCTCATTTGCCTATGTTTGCTTTTGTTGACTGTTTTTGAGGTATTATCCATAAAACCTTCGCCTAGACCAATGTGCTGAAGTGTTTTCCATATGTTTTCTTCTGCTAGTTTCATAGCTTCTTGCGTTTAAGTCTTTGATGCATTTTGAGTTGATTTTTTTATCTGGTGAGAGACAGGGGTCTACTTTTATTCTTCTGCATGTGGATGCCCTCTTTTTCTAGAGACACTTGGGACGCAAACAACTCAACAACAAACAAACAAAACAAAAAACAAAAACAAAAACAAACAATCTGATTAAAAAACGGGCAAAAGATTGGAATAGACATTTCTCAAAAGAAGACGTACAAATAGCCAAGTATACAAAAAAATGCTCAACATCACTAATCATCCGGGAAATGCAAATCAAAACCAAAAGAGATATCATCTCACCCCAGTTCAAATGGCGATTATCAAGGAGATAAAAAAATAACAAATGCCGGAAAGGATACGGAGAAAGGGGAACTCCTACAGTACAGCCGTTATGAAAAACAGTATGAGGTTTTCTCCAAAAACTAAAAATAGAATGACCATATGATCCAGCAATCCCACTGCTGGGTATGCATCCAAAGGGAAGGAGATCAGCATGTCAAAGAGATGTCTACACTCCCGTGTTTATTGCAACACTACTCACAATAGCAAAGATATGGAATCAACCTGAGCGTCCATCAACAGATGAATGGACAAAGAAAATGGGGCACTTATACAATAGAATACTATTCAGACATTTAAAAAAAGAATAAAATCCTGTCATTCACAGCAACATAGACGAGCCTGGAGGACATTATATTAAGTGAAATAAGCCAGACACAGAAAGACAAATACCACATGTTCTGACTCATATGTGAGAGCTGAAAAAGTTGGTATCATGGAAATAGAACAGTGGCTGGGAAGGGTAGGGAGAAGGAAGAATAGGGAGAGGTTGGTTAATGAGTACAAAATTACAGCCAGATAGAAGGAATAGTTTCTAGTGTTCTATAACGCTGTAGCACTGCAGGGTGACTCTAGTTAACAATAATTTATTGTCTATTTTCAAATAGAAGAACAGATATTGAATCTTCCCAACACAAAGAAATGATAAAAGTTTGAGGTGACGGATAGGCTAATTACCCTGCTTTGGTCATTTCACATGTATACCTGTATTGAAATATCACAGGTACCCATAAATATGTATAATTATTATGTGTCAATTTAAAAGAATGGAACAAAGCCTCTTTAATTCTTGATCAGGAATTCTATTTCTGTCTCCAACAAACTACCTTTTTGCTTCTAAACTTGCTGCCCTAGAGTGAAATGTTAACTCCCAGTGTTGCCAACTATGAGGCCAAAAGAAAATGACTTGATGTATGTTGGTGAAGGTATTTGGTTTGTGTTTTTAAATCTTTTTTTTTTTTTCCTTCCTTCTTTCTTTATTTCTACTAATGTTCAATCAGGTGAATCTTAGGAAAAGAAACTAATTTCTACCAAAATCTTACCTTGAACTCCCTAAGTGTAAACTTACTGTGGTTTCACATGCCCTTTCAATGAGGCATCTTGGGATTAGTCCTCGGGGGAAATACAGTCATGACCCATAAAACCATGTTTCAGTCAGCAACAGGCCTCATATAGAATGGAGGTCCCGTCACGTTATAAACTGTCTTTTTACTGTACTTTTCTATGTTTAGAAACATAAATACTTACCATTGTGTTACCATTGCTTACAGTATTTGGTACATTAATGTGTTGGACAGGTTTGCAGCCTAGGAACAATAGGCTAATCCATTTGTCCCAGGTGTGAGTAGCCTATACCACCTAGGTTTGTGTAAGGACAATCTATGATGCTCTCACAATGATGAAATCATCTAGTGATGAATTTCTCAGGACATATTCATGTTGTTAAGTGACAACACATGACTGTAAATGAAAAGTCCATTTGTTTGACAAATTTTAATAGTACCTTCTTGGTACATCATCATGGTCACATTTGATTTAATTAGCATGTAAAACTCATGATGGGGCTGGGCATGGTGGCTCATGCCTGTAATCCCAGCAGTTTGGGAGGCCTAGGTGGGTGGATCATCTGAGGTCAGGAGTTCAAGACCAACCTGACCAACATGGCGAAACCCCGTCTCCACTAAAATACAAAACTTAGCCAGGCGTGGTGGCAGGTGCCTGTAATCCCAGCTACTCAGGAGGCTGAGGCAGGAGAATCACTTGAACCTGGAAGGTGGAGGCTGCAGTGAGCCGAGATCACACCATTGCTGGGCAACAAAGCAAGACTCTGTCTCAAACAACAACAACAACAACAACAACAAACAACAACAAACAACAACAACAACTCATGATGGCAGGGGAGGTACAGAACTAATGATTAGCACACCTGACTCCCAGTTTCCCAGAGCTAGGGTTCTTACACTGGTGTAAGAGTTGGGACTCGCTCTTTTAGAAGTGACAGAAAACCTGATAGGAATCAGTTTGATTAAAAAACAAAGGTTTTGTTTTTTGTTTTTTTTTTTAAATAAAAGGGAGTGTATTAGCTGGATTTTGCCGAAAAGTTCGGGGTTAATCTCGCTTCAGGCGTGGCTGAATTTGGGACTTAGTTGATATCAACAGAAGAAAGCACTGGAGCATCTCTTGGCTCCGCCTTCCTTTGTGTGGGCTTCAGTTTCAGCTGCAAGTGATAACGAGGTGGTGGCTACAGCAGCAGCTGCAACCCCTGTCTCTGGTTTCAGGGCCAGTGGGTGAGAACAGGAGTCATTTTCCCAGAAGTCCAGAGAAAAATCTCACTAGGTCTCATTAACCCTGAGTGGTTCACATTCAGACAGTGAGATGAGAGGGGGGTCCCCAGAAAACCTCCAACCAGCCTGCCCACTTGGGGTGGAGCCTCGGGAATTTCCTGCCATTTGCATCAGGGAGGAGCCTGGCCCCTCCTCTTCCTGTGTGTAACCTTGGATTCCATCAGGAAGGGCTGTAGCCAGACTGACCTAGCAAGAGTCCCTGTTTCCCCCTTTTCTTCCTTTTCACCCAATAAAACCCTGTCTTATTCACCATTCAAATTGTTGGTGAGCTTTTTCAAATTGTCTGCAAGCCTTAATTTTCGTGGCCATGGGACAAAGAACTCTGTCTTTAGCTGAACTAAGGAACAGTCCTGGAACATGACCACTCTACCAATCAGAGGGAAATGCAACAGACTGATGGGCACAGGCCTGGGTCCCATGTTCCACCCCTGGAGTTGGGTGGTGGGGAAGGAGTCGGTTTCATGGAGCACAGAAAACCACAGTTCCTTAAGAGTGGGATGAGATGAGATGAGATGGCTTTAAGGAGGAAATCGGGACGCACTTACTAGGTAGTGAGTGAGTGAGTACCAGGCAGCAAAATCAACAGATGTCTACTACAGTTGGACTGTTGTCATTTTATTCTAGCTTTGCTGAGAAAAAGCCACTACGAATGCATTCAGCAAATTGCAGACTTGCGCTGAAGAAAAGAGACACAAGAATTGAAGGAGCTCAGCTTCTTCTCTCTAAATAGAACATAGTTTATACTATTGAGGACAGATGCTTGTTTATTCTGTGCTGAGAGCTCTCCAACCAAGAGCATTTCCAACATCCTTCTCTCTGCAGATTGTTGCGGGACTTTGCAACTCTCACTAGTCAAAGGGAAACCTTAGGGAGGGGCTATTTAAGATGGAGTAATAAATATGTTTGGAGAAGAGCTAAAGGGCTATGTTATTTCACAGTTCTGGAATTCAGAGCAATAAAAAAGTAAACAGTCTTATTGGCTCAAAGGGGAGAGTCTTTTCATCTTGAAAATGACTTTATTTGGATTATTTTGGCCTCTCAAGAGACTTCCCCTGTGGCTGTATTATAAAATAACTCCTCGTGGTTCATTACACACTGTTCTGTTGGGCCTTGTGAAACAAGAAATGACTTACTGCATTTATTTGCTGTGTGATGGGGCTTTTCTGTTATTTACACATTCTTTGGTATACTACTATTAATTCATACCCCCTTCAAATATGTGATTTTGGAGGCAATTTTCATTAAAGTTTCTTATAACACATACATTTGAGATAATTGAACTGAGACCTTATTTACTCAAATTGCTTATGCCAGTACTATTCCATGGGTTTTAAAAGTAGGACACATTTTTGGAAATGGTCTCTGATGATGAAAATTTGGACATGATTCTTGATCTCTGGAAAAGCATTTGTTCCCAACACAGGTGAAATCAATTCACTTCTAAGTTGATACTTATGGCAATTTAATGAAACCAGTTTTTATGAATTAAGAAAGACATTTCTTTTTAAAAACATGTTTATTGATACATAATAGTTTACATATTTATGGTAATACTAAATATGGTAGTTTACATATTTAGTATACATATAAAATACTCGTGATATTTTGTTACATTCATAGAATGTGTGATGATCAAGTCAAGGCATTTAGGATATCCATCATGCAAGTATTTATGATTTCTATGTGTTGGGAACATTTCAAGTTCTCTCTTCTAGCTACTTTGAAATATGCAATACATTGTTGTTAACTGTAGTCACCCTGCTCTGCTATGAATATTAGAATGTATTGCTTCTGTCTAGCTGTATGTTAGTAACCATTAACCAACTTCTCTTCATTCCCCACACCACACCCTTCCCTGACTCTAGTAATTATCATTCTACTCTCTATTTCCATGAGATCAACGTTTTTAGTTCCCACATGTGAGTAAGAACATGCAACAAGAATAAGAACATATGAGAAAGGCAAACAGATATTTATCTTTCCAGGCCTGGTTTATTTCATTTAATGACTTCCAGTTTCATCCATGTTGCTGCAAATGACAGAGTTTCATTCTTTTTTTGTGGCCAGTAGTATTCCATTGTGTATATTTACCGTATTTTCTTTATGTATCCATTTATCTGGTGATGGATGCTCAGGTTGATTTTTGTGAATAGTGCTCAAATAAATGTGGGAGTGCAGATATCCCTTTGATATACTGTTTTCCTTTGAAAAGGACATTTCTTTCTTATTTTTTTTTTTTTTTGACAGAGTCTCACTCTGTCGCCCTGTCACCCAGGCTGAAGTACAGTGGTGCAATCTCAGCTCACTGCAACCTCCACCTCCCGGGCTCAAGTGATTCTCCTGCCACAGCCTCCCGAGTAGCTGGGATTACAGGCAGGCAAAACCACACCTGGCTAAGTTTTTTTTGTATTTTTTGTAGAGATGGGGTTTTGCCATGTGGCCCAGGCTGGTCTTGAACTCCTGAGCTCAGGCAATCTGCCTGCCTCAGCCTCCCAAAGTGCTAGGATTACAGGCGTGAGCCACCGCACCTGGCCTGGACCTTTCTTTATCTTACTAACTGAGCCCTAGCGTCTGGTGGGTTCTAATCCAGATGAGATATTACTGAGAACTGGCAAACTTAGGACAAATTTGAGAGAGTATTCCTATAATGAATAATATCAGTTTTTGAATTCCATTTTTTCACTCTGGTTATAGAATAACCCCAGTTTTTATTTATGGAACCCTACACCCATATACTTTACTATGGTCTAGTGTATATTCTATTGGGCTAAATTCTTAGAAAGAACAAAGTAAGCACGTAGCCTTCCTGCTAGGCTAGGAAGGAAGCTGAGTAGGTAACTTCCTGCAGTATAATTCAAGGGATGTTAGAAGGTATCCTGCATAAAGGTTAAGATCCCACAGAAATAGCCCGTAGCAGACACTCAACAAATATTTGTTTAATGAACAGAAAGACAAATAAATTAATAGGCATAAAGTCATCTTGCAAGCAAAATTAGAAAAGGATTATTTAGATATTCCTCTTAATTTATCTTCTCATTTCTAATGGGGTCTACTGTTATCGGTGTTACAGCAGTGACAACCGTTGTCATTAAAGAATATCATACTGGGACTCAGAGAAGAATGTGTACACCTACCTTCTTAGAGATAAAAATATAACTGTGAATAATGAGGGAACTTTCAGAAGTACATGAAATCAGTTCCTTGAACAATGAAAAACAAAACACAATTCTCTTTGTTCAACCATGCTGGTGGCATTTCTATTTTATGAAAAACCTGGCCTGGTGTGGTGGCTCACGACTGCAACCCAAGCACTTTGGGAGGCCAAGGCAGGCAGATCATGAGGTTAGGAGATCGAGACCATGCTGGCCAACATGGTGAAACCCCATCTCTACTAAAAATACAAAGAAAAAAAAAAAATTAGCCAGACGTGGTGGTGCGTGCCTATAATCCTAGCTATTCAGAAGGCTGAGGCAGGAGAATCACTTGAACCAGGGAGTTGGAGGTTGCAGTGAGCCGAGATCACGCCACTGCACTCCAGTTTGACGACAGAGCAAGACTCCACCTCAAAAAACAAACAAACAAACAAACAGAAAACCGTCACCATCATTTCTAAGTCTCAGGTGCCTTCAAATGTATTAGTCACAGTGGGCCCCTGGGTTGTACCACTCCAGGGACAACATGCATAGACATTACCATGTGTATAGCACCTTGGAGTTGTGACGCCCAATGCTCCTGTAGTTACTCTACTTGGCATTTATTGTTGATTTGTAGTAGCTTGTCCAAAACCTCAGTTCTTTAAGGCATGGTTTAAGTTTTTCAGGTGTTGTTCTCATATTAATTAGCAGGCTTGTAAAAAATATTGCCTTACATTAATGAATTATTTTTACTTTCTCCCTGCTTTTCTGTTCTGTGGGCGCTAAGGAAGAAGAATTTCAAGAAGAACCTAAGTGCCTCGAGCTGGAGCAGAAGATGACATCAGGTAGAGTACATTCTGTATGATTCCTTTTCCAGGCTGCTGTTGCTGACAGAAGTGCTTGGAGCATCCTAAAGCTTTGCAGATTGCAAAGGAAAACCTGTACGTTCCAAATGATTGGAAACATGACTAGAAATGTCACGTGTGATGTATTCCAGGCACGACATCTGGACAATCTGGTTATGATGCAGAAAATAGCTCATTCTCTTCTTTGTCTTCTTTCTTTTATTGATTACAGTTCTTGATGAACAAACACTTGCAAAGAAGTAGATGATGATAATGATGAAAACATTTCAAATTCAGTAATGCTAAACTAAGAAGTATCGTTATTTACTGAAATATTTATGATTTTCTTGGGAAACATTATTTAGATAAGTTTGTTGGGAGATTTTTATGTTTGTGAGTGGTCAAGTACACAGCTTTGCTGAAGTGATTTATGCCACAATAGGACTCCCTAGGAGCTAATGTGGAAAGAAATAAATGACAAGTGAATTTGTAACTTGGTTTGTGACTAAGATCTGTAATGATAATGAGATGTAATCGTCACAAAATAAATATTAGCTGAATGGACCTAATAATAATGAAAGCTAAATCTTAATATTCTCAACCTCTATTTACCAATGGCTTTTAGTTTTAGTTTGGTGTTTTATGTGATTTGGTGTTAGAAGATGGCTCCAGATGTGTTTGCTGCTGGCAAAGGCTCATGTTCTTGTAATTTAATGGAAATTAGGGAAAAGAATTAAGAAATTGGAAGTGGTAATGAAAAGAGTATGCAAAGCGAGAGGAAAAGTAGCACCCTACTCTGGTATAGATGAAGGAGACAGAATGAGCAATTAATCAACTCCACCCTTTCCCTCTACACCCATCCCCTCCCAAGTTCCCTGTACCCCCATCAATTACCAACATTGCTTTAATTTAGTGCCTCTTCCTGGAACACTCTCCCCTTGCAGATCCTTGTACAGATGGCTCAGTTCAAACATCCTGTCCCAGAGAAAACTTTCCCAACCATCTTGGCATTCTTCCAAATCACTCTTCATCCCATTACACATTTTTTTTTTCATGATGCTCATTCCAATCTGATATGGTTTGGCTCTGTGTCCCCACCCAAATCTCACCTTGGATTTCAGTTCCCATAATCCCCATGTGTTGTGGGAGGGACGCAGTGGGAGGTAATTTGATCATGGGGGCAGTTACCCTCATGCTATTCTCATGATAGTGAGTTCTCACGAGATCTGATGGCTTTGTAAGGGGCTGCTCCCCCTTCACTCTGCATTTCTCCTTGCTGCCGTCATGTGAAGAAGGACGTGTTTGCTTCCGCTTCCGCCATGATTGTAAGTTTCCTGACGCCTCCTTAGCCCTGCAGAACTGTGAGTCAATTCAACCTCTTTTCTTTATAAATTACCCAGTCTCTTGCAGTTCTTTATAGCAGAATGAGAATGGCCTAATACACGATCCAAAATAATCTTTCTGTTAATCTGTGGTTTATTGCAATATTGTCTCTTAGAGAGCAAGGACATTAATAGTCTTGTTTAATGGCATCCCTAGTACCTTGGACAGTGCCTGGCACATAGTAGTAATTCAGTAAATTTTTATTAAGTGACCCCTGATGTCCATTATGAGCAAGGCACTCTCTTCCTGTCTGTAGTGGGGGTATAGGTGGGGTAGGTTTGGCGTAGGCCAACACTATGCCTATTTTAAATTTCTGGGATATAAAAAAGAATACAACATGGCACTTGCCCTCAAGACAACAAATTATATTTGCAATATGATAAATAATGTGAAAATATCTATATAATCAAAGTGCTGCTGGGAGCACCGAGGAAGGAGCAATTCAATTTGCATTGGGAAGCAGGATCAAAGAAGGCCCCTTGGGGTTGATGATGCTTGTAATGAAGATTGGAGTTTGAAAGCCTACTTTCATAATAGGGGCATAGAAGGGGCAGTGGTGGAGTTTACATATCATACCTTTGAAAATGACTCTGAGTACCACTTTTGCACATTTGCCCTTGATCTTTCACTTCTCAGCTAGAGAAGAAGGCTGGGAGGATGGTCTTGGCTGCATCAATGCAAATTCAGCCAACTCAAAGGCTTTGAATTTCCCAGCTGCTGTTATAAATGCTTTTATTTGCTCTCTTGGCATAGTGCCTACTACATTTTGTGAACATTTGTTCACACATGGTGGGAGGGCATCACTACTCACTAAAGACTTTCTAAGAAATGAGATGACTTTACGGAGTTCTTTCATGACACCTCAGGGTGAGAAATTAGACATCCCATTCTGAAAATTCTGCTAGGGTTCCCAGTTCCTTAGGCCCTCAGTGTGTGTTACTAGAGATTCAGCAAAGTGGTAAGGATTTCCCTCAGCAAATGCATTTGGAGCTGGACATCTCCCTGAAAATAATTCTGCAGAAAAGAACAAATGAAGTGTAGGTAGACATTTGTAATCCCGATTTCTCTGTGATCAACTGGTATGGTTTTAGATTATTGACACAAGAATAAAAGGCTTATTACTTTACTTTCTTCAAAAACATCTAACAATGCTGTTGTTAAAGTGGAAATTTCAAGCAGAAAATGCAGTTCCTCCTTATTTCTTTAAAATGCTTGGGTCCACTGACTTTGGGGCTTGCTATAGAGCTCCTCTTCCTCTTTATTCAGGATTTACTCCTAAATGTGTGTATTTGCATTGCATGTTGCTATGGGTGTACTTGTGTTTCTAGTTCTAGATCATTCTATCCAGATCTCCCATATTGACTAACCATTCTTTAAAATCCTATTAGGTATAAGTTGTGTCTGCTAAATTATTTGAAAAGTATAAACATATGCTATATTCATTCAAAAAACTTTTACTGAATGTCTATGTGCTAGATATTATAATAGGAATTATGCTATATAGCCATGAATCTGAGAATGAGGAGGAGGATACATTCTGAGAAATGTGTCACTAGACAATTTTGTCATTGTGTGACCATCATAGAGGGCACTTACACAAACCTAGATGGTATAGCCTACAACACACTGAGGCTATAGGGTGTTGCCTACTGCTTCTAGGCTATAAACCTGTACAGCATGTTATTATACTGGATATTGTAGGCAATTATAACACAGTGGTATTTGTGTATCTAAACATATCTCACTATAAAAGAGGTACAGCAAAAAATACAGTAGTATAATCTTACAGGTCCACTGTTGTATATGTGGTTTGCTGTTAACCAAAACATTGTTACATGGTACATGACTGTATTTAGAGTGGTAAATACAACAGATATGACTCCAGCCTCCTGGAATGTATGGAAAGTGAGAAATACAGCCATTAGACAAATAAAATGTGAGTTATAGAGAAATGGCAGCCTTTAAATAGTAAAATGTAAGTTTTAGAGAAAGCAGGGTACTGTGAAAGTCTTGCCTTCACAGAGCTTTAGTCAAATGGAGCCTTTCAAACATGCACACAGAGAGCTAGGACAAAAGGTGGAATATAGCATATGCTGAAACAGAGACATGAGTCAGGAGCCGGGGAGCACTAAGGAGGTGAAAGAAACGCAGCTGGAGGAATCCAGGAAGTTTTTCAAGAGAATGCACCATAAGAGCTGGGCCTTGAAGGATAGAGATGAAATTCACGTGTGAAGGGAGACACGTAAGCCAGGGTGTTTATAAAGCAAAACCCAAATACTGTAAATTGAATTCCAAGTGATACCTACTTGGAATTCAGTTCATTTGTTTTTATTATTATTATTATTATTATTTTGTGACTGATGATCTAAGTCTTGGGCATCTAACACTTCATCCTGAGGTCCATAATTTGTATTAATACTTGTAGGAGCCACCCACGTGACAATGACAGACCAATTAGGAGTGTGCTCTGTCTTTACCACCATCGTTACTGTCTTCTGCCCTCAGATAATTGTGTCTGTGTACATTGGAGACCTTCCTTAGTAGGTGATTGAAAGATGGAACTTTAATGCCTTTCCCGGAATCAGGTTGCATTTCCTCATCACTTTGTGGACATACTAGCTTCATGGATACATTAACCCATTTATAAGAAGTTCCTTTTAATTTGATGAATTGTCAATGGGTACCCCATTTCAGCAAGAGAAGTGCTGAGCAGGTTCTGCAGGGAGATGAAGTTTACCTTTTTATCACACCTGCCCTTTCTATGTTCCAAGCCTCCTCAGTGAGTGTATTAGTCAGAGTTCTCTAGAGGGACAGAACTAATAGGATAGATGCATATATGAAAGGGAATTTATTAAGGAGTATTGACTGACATGATCACAAGGAGAAGTCCCACAATAGACCTTCTGCAAACTGAGGGGCAAGGAAGCCAGTCCAAACTCAAAATCTCAAAAGTAGGGAAGCTGACAATGCAGCCTTCAGTCTGTGGCCGAAGGCCTGGGAGCCCCTGGCAAACCACTGGTGTAAGTCCAAGAGTCCAAAAGCTGAAGAACCTGGAGTCTAATGTTCAAGGGCAGAAAGCATCCAGCATGGGAGAAAGATGAATACTGGAAGACTCAGCAAATCTGTTCTTTCCACTTTCTTCTTCCTGCTTTTATTCTAGCCATGCTGGCAGCTGATTAGATGGTACCCACCCAGACTGAGGGTGGGTCTGCCTCCCCTAATCCACTGACTCAAACGTTAATCTCTGTTGGCAACCCTCTCACCAACACACCCAGAAACAATACTTTGCATCCTTCAATCCAATCAAGTTGACACTCAATATTAACCATCAATGTGGGGTTCCTTCCTCTACACTTTCGCTTCCCAGTTTCTCTACCATCAGAATGGCATGCACTCAAGCACATATACCTTGGTGCACTGTGTCCCCTCTTTCAGCCTATTGGTATGTTAAGCCTCAGATCTACTTATGGAATGAAGAGATGTAGTGGTTATGAAAGGGATTTTAAACATCAACAAACAGGTAAAGAAGGACAGAGATCATCATGGTGAGACCCAGTCTCTACAAAAAAAAAAAAAAAAAAATTAGCTGGACGTGGTAGCACATACCTGTGGTCCCAGCTGCTTGGGAGGTTGATGTGGGAGGATCACTTGAGCCCAGGTGGTCGAAGCTGCAATGAGCCATGATTGTGTCACTGCACTCCAGCCTGGGTGACAGAGTGAGACCGTGTCTCAAAAAAAACAAAAAAACAAAACAAAACAAAAAACAACAAAAAACCCAACCCAGGCAGGTCAGAGGTCAGATGTAGGGAGAATTGCCTCCAGCAGCAATTACACAGCGTGGCTGGTCATTTCCTTTACCTGAGCATAGAAGGTCCTAAATGATGGGAGCAGTCAATGAAGACTCCGTTAGACTGTGTGCTCCCCAAAAGCAGGGATTATGTCTGTTTAAAGTAAGGTGAGGTCCTTTATTTGAAGGTGCCATTTTTAAAGATGCTTTGCAATCCCTTCTATATAATATTCAATGCAAAAATAAAGAACATATAAAAAAACTGAACCTGGGCTGTGTTTATAACTCCACATAGGGAGAAGGAAGAATGAGGTAATGGTGATACGTTGGGTGGAGACCCTGCAGAGGGAAGTTTTCCATACTTAAGAGTTTCTATGATGTGGTCAGGATGCTGTTCTGATAATAAAGACTAAAACAAAGATCCTTTACTAATAGTGACAAGGGAAAGGCCACAATGCCACAGACAGAGAGAACTGCATGTCAGCGAGAAGGCACAATTTGAAGCCTCACTACATGAC
Source organism: Theropithecus gelada (assembly GCF_003255815.1). NCBI lineage: Eukaryota > Metazoa > Chordata > Mammalia > Primates > Cercopithecidae > Theropithecus > Theropithecus gelada. The sequence continues at coordinate 35,015,550 of NC_037677.1, forward strand.
TCTCTGAGGGTGAGCCAGTTATTTGAAGTTGCTTAGGACTGGGACAGTCACTGGTTTACCTTTTCTCACCTGGGCTTGTGCCTCACTTCTCAGCAGCTGCAAAACCAAAATCACTCTTTTCCTGAACTAGTCAGAGTTCTCCGGAGAAACAGAACCACTGGGACATAGATATAGAAGGAGATTTATTATGAGGAATTGGCTCACATGATTTTGGAGGCTGAGAAGTCCCACGATATGCCCTCTATAGACTGGAGATCTAAGAGCCCAAGTGGTGAAATTCTAGTCCAAGTCCAAAGGCCTGAGAACCAGGAGAGCCAATGGTGTCAGTTCCAGAACAAGGGCAGAGAAGACTGATGTCCCAGCTCAAGCAGTCACACAGAAAGCAGAAGGAGTGAATTCCTTCCCCTTTCCCCTTTTGTTCTATTCAGACCCTCCACAGATTGGGTAATGCCCACCTACACTGGGGAGGGTGATCAGCTTCACTGAGTTTGCTGATTTAGATGTTCATCTCATCTGGATACACTGTCATGGACACATCCAGAAATAACGTTTAATCTGGGCACCCCTTAGCCCAGTCAATTTGACACAAGGAATCAACCATCACACTTCTCTGGTGAATTAGTCCTTTCTTGCATTGCTGTAAAGAACTACCTGAGATGGGATAATTTTTAAAGAAAAGAGGTTTAATTGGAACACAGTTCTGCAGGCTGTACAGGAAACATGGCTGGGGAAGCCTTGGGAAACTTACAATCATGGCGGAAGGTGAAGGGGAAGTAGGCAGGTCCTACATGGCTGGAGAAGGAGGAAGAGGGCGAAGAGGAAGGTGCTACATACTTTTAAACAACCAGATCTAGTGAGAACTCACTATCACAAGAACAGGGGAAAATCCACTCACATGATCCAGTCACCTCCTGCCAGGCCCCTCCTCCAACATTGGGGGTTACAATTTGACATGAGATTTGGGGAAGGACACAAATCCAAACCACATGACCTGGGTAGCATCTCTTTCCTTTTTGCCTTTCCATGGTATGTGCTCCTTTCTAGAGCCTTCTATGGATTGCTCTGCCTTTTCATTTTAGAAATAAAGTTCTAGAATGAGGCTACATTTACTCTCTTCTTATTCCACCAAATGGATCTCAGAACAAGCTAAGCACCATGCATATATACTACATGCAATATGCAAAGGCATTGGTATTGGATAAGATTCAATTGAACATTTGAACAATTTTAGCACAAAGACTCAGGTTTATAGGTGACATACGGAAACTACAGATCCTTCACTTACTAATTTTATTTGTAATCAAATGAGTAGAAATCACATAGTACCACTTTTATGGAGAGAGGGAGATTAACAGTCTTTCAGAGGTGGCACATCTTGTCTTCATTCATTCATTCCTTTGTGGGCAGGGAGATGGATGAATGGGCCAACCATGCTTTCTTGATAGAATTCTTTTTGAAAATAAGTTGCATTCTTTCTAGTGGCCATTTTTTTTTTTTTAAGTGAAATGTGTTTGAAAAATGTTGGCTTCAATTTGCCATTCCTTTCAAACCATGCATTGCTTTAGAAACAGGCCAAGTCTTTTTGAATGCTGAAACAACTTTCCAATTTGTGCACCTTTCCAGAAGACCTTGTGGAATCCTTATTCTCTTTTAGGTTGCACTCAACCTGTGCTGCCGGGGCCTCAAAGATTACACTGCTTGGTCGTATGAGGGGAGAATCCTGTAAGTTGGAGGCAGTTGGTTACAAAGGGTTTCATCAGAACACCCTCTTTTTGCTAAAGGTCATCTAGAACTGAGGGGAGCCCAGTACATTTTCAGAGTTGGCTGTCTGTGTCATCTGCATTTAGTCAAGTTTCATTTCCTGTGGTTTGTAGATTTCTTAAGTGTGAAGTAACGAACCCCAAACAGTTAAAATTCTTTACCTAAAAATGGATGCAATGAGAAAAAAAAATAGGTATTTTTGTAACTTCTATGGGGAAGTGAGACTGGGGTTCCACTGAGCAGTTCCTTGTTGCTGTGCACACGAGGCCAGCCCCTCTGCGGGAAGGTCCATGACACTTGGAGTTCAGATCTTCTTGCTGGGCATCTCAGGAGGTGACAAAACGAGACCCATTTTCTGACAATTCAGACGAAGTGTCTGCTTTTACTTTCATGTCGTGGGAGAACAGTCAACAGTGCAGTTTCCACCAGAACCCACTATTTATCTCAGTCACACACCTCTCTACTTTTGCACAAGAGTTGTTTATCTTCCATACAGATTTTTCTGAGTCTTTGGCCACAGATGAACAGAAAACCGTTGAGATAGGAAGGTGAGAAAAAAAAGAAGGGAAGCTTATCCTGAGTTTGCTTTCTTTCCATTCCCTTAACCTTAGGGCAGACAGTTTTTTTGTTTTTGTTTTGTTTTGTTTTTGAGACGGAGTTTCTTTCTTTCACCTAGGCTGGAGTGAAATGGGGCAATCTCAGCTCACTGCAACCTCTGCCCCTTCCCCTGCAGCAAGGCACCTGCCTCAGCCTCCAGAGCAGGTGGGACTACAGGTGCACGCCACCATGCCCAGCTAATTTTTGTATCTTCAGTAGAGACAAGGTTTTGCCATGCTGGTGAGGCTGGCCTCTAACTCCTGACCTTAAGTGATCCACCCACCTCAGCCTCCCAAAGTGCTAGGGTTACAGGTGTGAGCCACCGCACCCGGCCAAGACAGACAGTTTGAGGGTTCATGGGAGGCCTTTTATTACGGAAAATGCTACTGGGGATAGTAGATGACTTTCAGTGAACACCTTGTCCCCAAACTCTTTATGGGACTTTTTGGTCAGCACAGCTCCTTCTGTTGGGTCTTTGTTTTCAGTGACCACTTCCTTGACCACTTTCTGCAAAACTGCAACCTTTCCTTCAACTCTTACTTCCTCGTGTGTTTTGGTTTTTGAAACCACTTGTCACTATCCACATATTATATAATTCACTTGCTTTTTGTCTATCTTCCCCTTCTATAAGGTAAGCATCATGAAGGCAGGGATGTTTGACCATTTTGTGTTCTGCTGCAAATATAATGAATGCCTAGGATGGAGCCTGACATATTGGAGGCACTCAATGAATATTTATTAAATGGAGAATGAATACTTGCTCTTTTCAATCTTACTGAAGCAAGTAGATGCATCAATCACTTCTAGGCCTTTGGTTAAGATCAAGTGAAGCAGATGAATCAGACACTAGATGTTACGTCTTTTTCTCTTTGTTTTCTCCCCCCAGCTCCTCGCACAATGCTTGGACTATGTAGGAATTGAAAAGTAATGGTTGTTTGACTAAAGTATGCATGCGTGAATGAATAATTGAGTCTGGTTTACAACGTGACTTTTGATATAAAAACTGTTGTTTATTTGGGTACTTAACACATATAAAGCAAACCATGCTGATCCACGGAGAGTCAAAGACGAGTCAGACATGGGTCTTGCCTTCAAGATGCTAAATGTACTTCCTTTGTCCTGAGTTTACTTTCTTTCTGTTCCCTTAACCCTAGGACAGTCTGTGGGGTCACAGGAAGACTTTTCTTAGGGGAAATGCTCCTGAGGGTTGTAGATGATGACTTTCAGTGAAGACCTGGTCTCTAAACTCTTTTATGGGACTCAACTATCATAGCTTGCATTTTAGTCTAAAGAATCTCACCATTTTGTCTCTATTTCGAATAATAGTAATTGGATTTTCACTGTCGTATAAATTCTTCCCAAGAAATGAAGGTTAACTGGGTGCAGTGGCTCACGCCTGTAATCCCAGCACTTTGGGGGACCGAAGTGGGTGGATCCCTTGAGCCCAGGAGTTGGAGACCAGCTTGAGCAACATAACAAAACCCCAACCTACAAAAGAAGAGAAAACATTAGCCAGGCATGGTGGTGTGTGGCTTCAGTCTCAGCTACTCGGGAGGCTAAGGTGGGAGGATCTCTTGAGTCTGGGCTGCCAAGACTGCAGTGAGCTGGGATCATGCCACTGCACTCCAGACTGGGCGACAGAGTGAGACCAGACTCAAAAAAAAAAAAGAAAAAAAAAGTGAAGGTGGCAACATGCTTGTTGCTGGAGGTTTATTAGAGGAACATAGACGTGCAAGTGATACGTATCCTGTTCCAAGAACTTAAAACACCAGTGAACAAGAGGCCATGGGCTTTAATATATATTAACGAAAAGAAAATGTTTCTAGAACGCACTTACAGATCTTGCATTATTACGTGTAAGTAGGAAAAAGTTGGTTGGTTTTCCATCTAGGTTCTAGGTATTTTTCCACCTGTTAAGTCTGTCGAAATTGCCCTAGAATCCAAGGAGATGTTTCTCTGGTGACCAGGGGTGGGGTGGGGATTTGGGGCTGGAGGTGTCTGTCTTTGGGAGGGTCAGGCCAGCAATGGTGTGCTCCGGGTCTGAAGTGAAGGGAGACTTCCTGGCCTGCCTATTCAAGATGTACCAATCTACATCCAGTCCTCTGCCATTTTGCCTTGAGAAGGTGTCAGGCTAATGAGATAGGATCTCCAAGTACTCAGCAACCTTCTAGGCCAAATCTGTCAAGTGGTGTTACCACCCAGGGTTTGAAAACCCTGGCATTCATCCTCCTCAGAGTCATTGGAGAGCAATCTGTGCTTTCTCCTCTCTACATGGGCAGAGAGCAAATTGCTTCCAGATTTTTCTGTTTAGAAAATTTAACAGACCATTTATTGTTCATAAATGAGAAAATACAAAAATACATAAAATGAGGGTTTGATTTAGTCCTCTGTATTCAAAGTAAGCCTGATGTGTTGTTGATGGACTGGGCACATGTGCCTTAAAGGGGAGCTGAGCTGCATCTGTGCAGGAAGCTGTTCAGCCTTGACATTGTGCCCACCCACCCATGGGACACCTCAGTAGTCTATTTAGTATTATCTATTCTTCTCCATCCAATCCTATGTCTTCATAACACAGTGGGAATGGAGGCATGGAACTTTCCAGAAGTTTACCCAGGTTGCAAGGTGAACCAGTTACCGGTTACCAGGAATGAAATTTTCAGTGTGCACAAATTGCAGCAAATTGCCTAATTTTTTGTGTGTGCCACAAGATGCGTTTCTACACTCTTTCACTTTCTTTTAATATTTGTTTGTTTAAAATTTAATGTTGGCCCTTTGTAAAAATTCCTTAGAGGATGAGGAATTCTGAAGGTGACATTAACATCCAAAATCAGAAGTAAAGTGATGGTCTTTAAATGTTTCCATCCTGAAGGAATCTCTCTACCCACTTCTTACTTCTTACTTCCTTCCCCCACATAGGAATAAAAAGATGAACTTGTATATTGCATGCCAGGGACCTGAATGTCCAATCACCTGTCTCCTTGGAGTGTACCTCTCCTTCCATTCTGATGACGTGGAAGGTGGAAATTGTCATCTAGAAATTTCAACCAATGGTCACAAAGACTCCCAAGAGAGAAAATCCAAAGTTTTCAAATTTCAAAGATGGTTGTTGTTGGCATTGTTTTTGCTATTTACCCATGTTTTCCTGAAAACCTTCAAATGAAGTGAAATTTTGGCCCTGGAAGTTCCCTGTGAAGTCAGCCTCTTTATGGCCCCTCATGCTCCACACTCTGGTTCAGGGTGGTGTAGGAGCCACCATACCTTGCTCTACTCCTCAGTGTTTCCTGGTAAATCAGTTGCTTCTCCAGAATTTGTATCTAGGAGGAGCACAGGGGCCAGAACAGGTTGAAAAGATATTAAAGGACTTGTCCTGAAGTCGTTCCTGCACAGCACTTTATGGAAGATGAGAAAATATCAATTGTTTATATCAAGGATGTGGAGGAGGAGCTGATGGAGTTGGAGTGCATGGCCAACACTCAGCACCCAGCCCCTCTCCCCTTGCCCTTCACTTCAGTGCCTGTGACCCCACTTCTGGCACCTGCATGCCTTTCCGTAAAGGCTTCCTCTTACCCCAGAACCTGCCTCAGTCCCCTGAGGAGTAACTGTCACCCAATCCCTGATCAGACTTTGTGAATAAATACCGCAGCTCACTTGCCCGTGGGTAGGTAGCTGTGGAGCTGGCTCCCAGAGATCCCCAGGAGGGTTAAGTCCCAGTCCCTACAGGAGTAGCAGCTACATAAATCCTGTGGCGGCTGCTTTCCCTCTCCTGTCCCGGCTCCCCACCTCTCCTCCTGTTCCATTCACATATGAACTGCTTCCCCCTGAATGCCTGTCTCAGGGTCTACTTCTAAGGGAACCTGAACTAAGAGAGGGTCCCTTGGCACAATCACTGTATTGAACGCAACCATAACATATCTTAAAACATTTGTGCCAGCTCCTCGGGAGGCTGAGGCAGGAGAATCACTTGAACCCGGGAGGCGGAGGTTGCAGTGAGCCAAGATTGTGCCACTGCACTCCAGCCTGGGTGACAGAGAAAGACTCCGTCTCAAAACAAAACAAAGCAAAGCAAAACAAAACAAAACAACATTTGTGAGCCTGACTGAGATAGCAGGAAAAAAAAAAGAAAACCTGTCAAAAAAAATTAAAACACTAAATGCAAACTATCTTCTTTGACTACTTACTACCTGCTATGGTTTGGATATTTGTCCCCTCCAAATCTCATGTTGACATTTGATCCCCAGTGTTGGAGGTGGGGACTAAAGGGAGGTGTTTTGCTCGTAAGTGCAGATCCTTCTTCATGAATGGCTTAGTGTCAATCTTAATGGATTGAGGGAGCTCTCACCCTTAGGTCCCATGGGATCTGATTGTTGGAGAATCTGGCACCTCCTTTTCTCTCTTGCATCCTCTCTCAACATGTAATGTCTGCACGTGCCAGCTCCCCTTTTGCCTCAGATGCTGGTGCCATGCTTGTATAGCCTGCAGAACCATGAGTCAAATAAACCTCTTTCCTTTATGAATTACCCAGCCTCAGGTATTTCTTTATAGCATTGTAAAATGGACTAAGACACGACCCCACTGACTGGTCAAAATGGTAGCATTCTCAAGCTTCTTAAAATTCCTTTTCTGAACACAGTTTTCTGACCTTTTCTGAACACAGTGTTCTATCCTATGCATCCATTGAGGGGCACTTAATGATTAGTGAAAGGGAAGGGGATTTTTTCACCTTGAAGTTGACTATGGTAAAGCATATCTACTTAGTTACTGCCGTATTTCAACTCAACTTGAACTTGCTTATTTGAGCGTAAGAATGGATTTAAATCATAAAATCATTTATTTTTGAATTACCCAATGTGGGCCAAAATATTTGGATTAACTGCTGTTTGGTTCTGTGTGAAACGGAATACATAATCAGATATTTTGTTTTGAGCCTTAAAAAAACAACAGCTAAGAAAAGAGTCTTAAAGGAAACTAGCTAAGATCACCTCTGGTTTCTTATCCTTCACCACAGATTGATGATGAGAGCAAGAGATAGTCAAATGCAGCAGCAGTATGTTAATAAAGACCTTTCTCCAATGAATTATGGCTTTCATTAATGAATTAATACATAGCTATAATTAATAATTAGGGTTAATATGCAGCCTATATTCCACACAGATATTCGGAAAATAGGAAGTAATTCTGAAGACCTTAAAGGTGATTTCAACTGCTTATGACTGATGTTACAACCAGAGCAAACTCAGCTGTAGATGTGTTTTTGTGACTTGTGAATTTTTTGAAAATTGGTTGCCAATGTTTAAAAAACTGGAAAATTTCATGTAAAAAACTAGGTTCCAATTTCTCTTGAGAAATTGTAAGAACTAGCCAAACCAGGCCTGCATTCCTAAGCAGTGGAAAAAAAAAAAAAAAAATCAACCGGAGTTGCCTTTTTAGCTGGTACCTCCCTATCCTGCCTGGCCCCTGCAGGCATGTGGGGTTTAAATGCCAGACTTATGACGTTAGAAGAAATATGAGATAAAAGGAAGAAACACAAACAAATAATAAACCTTACAGTTTTCAGGCAAGAAGAAACTCTTCCTTGCGTATTTACAGTTGTGTGGACAGTGTTGTGTTTTTGCTTGGTTGTCAGAAATCTCTTCTTTGGCTGTGGTCTGAGGAGCAGGTAAGAGCATGTGGGGTCGTTGCTATGCAAACAGGAGAAAACACTAGCATCAAGCTTGTGGGCGTTACCTCACCCAGTGATCTTGACACGATTCCCTGAAGTTTCCCGCAGTTACATTTTACTGTGTATAAGCAGCTAATACTATACTCTTTAGGGGCATCTTTATGATTTCAGTAATGAATAATTACAAAATATTTTGCAACTATGAAGATTGCCACCAGGAAATGGAACCACACAGACGGCTGTGGCTGCACAGCTAGAAATAACAGTTCTGGCTTGCACCACGATGGCACAGGTGTTTGGAGGTCTCAGGAAAAGTTCCAGAACCATGGGCTTTTCTCCCAGAGCTCTTCCTTGCAAGGGGAACTGAGAGGCCGCTGTGCGCTCCTGAGAGGCTGGAGTGAAGAACAGCTTCTGCCCTTGCTCAGCAAGGCTGGTGATGTGAAATCGCCTTTGAGAACGTTTGCCTGCCTGGCTGTGTGCCTGGCACCTTTTAGTTAGTCTTTGATCCAGCGTGACTCCAGCGTGCATGGTAATCATGGAAATTTTCAGCTTTCCTCTCCAAGGAGAAAATGATAAAAGGAACAAACTTCTCTTGGCTTTTGCTGAGCCATGGAAACAGAACAGTTCTAAGACTCAAAAAGTCAGGGCACATGTTGCAAAGGCCTGATTCTAGTATTTGGCCTTAATTGTAAATACCGTGGCAGTGGTCCATTTGGTCACAAGTTTAATTTGTCCACGTATTCATTAAGCATTTATGGAGCCTTCCTTCTACTCAGGGATTGCGAGTTTTCTCTTCTTGGTTTTTTTTTTTTTTTTTTTTTTTTTTTTTGGGAGGCTCCCTCTTTTCCCCCCGGCGGGGGGGGGGGGGG